>NC_143479.1:69998778-70298778 GCF_027475165.1 Benincasa hispida | reverse complement strand
ATGATTGTGTCACTTAGATGATGTGATAAAATAAGTTACGAAAGTTACAAGAGGAAGGCTATTTAGGTAAGTCTTACTATGAATGTTTCAAGTAAAACAATGCGACAATGGCTAGAGCATGCGATGGCCAGCAAATGGCTTACATGATCGTAAGTCCCAATGCGATGAAGTTGAGTTGACGAGTTCAACTTAATCAGTTAATATATGGGCTACGTGGCAGCCTTAGAAACATTGAATTGAGGATTAGCATGCCAGGTGGCATTTAATTAAGATAAGCTTACATGCAAGCCCAAGTATAAATAGGCCTTACGAAGAAGAGAATTTTTTTGCCAAAAAAATTCCTACACTTAAGAGGAAGTGTTGTTGCCATCTGAAAGCTTAGAAGGAGTTGAAGAAGTTCTCGTCAAGCTCGAGAGATTAAGAGGATTTTTGGTCTATTCAGAGGAATTTAATGTTCAAACTCTAAGGTAAGAAGAGTTAAGATGTTAGGAATGATGGAAATCGAACACGTGGATTTTCATCAGCAACGGAAGGATCTTTCCAAATTACAATCACAAACGAAAACATACGGTTATGCTAAAATAGAAATTACAACATGCTTTACAATAGATCAAGGACAAGAATCAACACACCTTTGTAGACTCATATTTAAGTTCCTTGATAACGAACATTCGATCACAGCAACACATGAACGTTCGTCCAACACGACTGTTACATTGCAAGAACACCGTGCACTCGAACTAAGTGATCATCAAGGTCACAAACACCCCAAACACCATGAACGGCCTCCACAGAACCTCGGCAATGTCAAGTTGAGTATGACACCACCAAGAAGGTTACCTTGGTATTCTCGGTGTGAAAATCTAGAGGGTGGGCTCTATGCGGACTTGGTTTGAGGCAGAAAATAGGAGGAATCACAATCGTGTAAATGATTGAGTAAGTGGGAGATGAAACAACTTATCGTATATGTCGATGCCCAATCGTTTAGGAAAAGCTATGCGATCGTCTAGCAAAAGCTATGCGATTGTTTAGCTCATCGCTTAGTTGAGTGTCTATCGTGTACTAACACTCCATGATCGTTTAGCTAACTCCAAGCTATCACTTAGTAAATCTAATTTATTTGACAACTATCCATGAGTATTTTCCGAGATTGGAAATCTCAAACCAACATCTTTACAAATCTAACTCAAATTAGGAAAACGTTTTCCTTTTATCTCATGGTTACCATGAAACCACCAATAACCTCCCACTCAATTGGTTATTAGAGAAAAAGAGATAATTATCCAATAATTTATATTATTATAAATATAAATGATAACTAACTTACCACAATATATTTATAACCTATAGTTTCAATATTTCATCTCATGTAACATATGAACCATAGCTCTTTTTCTATTCTATGGTACTTAATGTAAATTTCATTTACATTAATCCTCCACTTGATGTAACTCATACACCATACCGATCATATCATATATAATCGACTTACCTCTTATCAATTTGAACATTTCAAATCAACACCAAAAAATTGACCCTCAACTTAAATCCATTGAGCCACCAAGGGACCTTATGGACCAGTAGCTCGAAGCTCTAACGGTACGTGAATAATTGACTAAACTCTTTAGTCATGGGATCCACCATCCGTTAACGGACAGGTATTCCATTAAAGACCCACAGCTGAACTCTTCTTACAACAGATATATTATGTGTCCATCTTAACCAATCAGCAGTACGACAACCCTTCACAGATCGCTCGTAAGTACAGCTTGGCCAATAACCGTTATGCCCCTATAGTTACATCTAACTCCTTAAGTACCACTGAATCTTTTAATGAACATAAGTCATAGTCCTACTATGACTGAGTCCTCTCTTCTAGAGAGAAGTTGTGGCCACCATGTTCAAGCCTCGGAATCAGCCCTTAAGGGAGCAATCTATCTATTGTTGGGGTTGATGCCCTATAGTCTTATGTCCTGTAGTTTGTAAATAGTTTGTACGAACGCTTGTGTTGTTAATATATGATATTTACTTCACATCTTGTATTTTTGCTCGATTACTTGTTTTATTTGTTTTACCACAAACCAATAAACATAAAATCCCTGGTTATCTGTATATGACTCAAGCATGTATGTGGTGACATACAAATGGATCATGTCTTGAGTGATAACCAAAATGGTCTGTAGTATATGGATATAGGAGGGAACCCTTATCCTGGTAACGCTACGGATGCGGCCCGCTTTGTGGAATGGTCACAAGTGTTGTGACTTGTCACAGATGATCTGATCCTGATCATTCGTGTTAGGGACATGCAAGCGGGGGCATCCTATACAAAGAGTTTGTATAAGACCTGACCACAAAGTGTTAACGTCTCATTATATAACACCATTCCTGACAGAATGACCATAGGTAACATGATCTCAATCCTAAGTGAGTTGGGAACTCCTGCCATTGAGGGCGGTCTTTTGATTTGTATAGGTGCGAGTGGCTAGGTCGCCGATTCAAACCTACCATTTTGGGGATTCGTCTGATTTGGGAGCTGAGAACTCAGCTACATAAGATGAAATTCACTCCTTTCCCGAGGCAGGGGTAAGTACATAGATAGATCCCTTAAGGGCTGATTCCAGGGCTTGAACGATGTGGCACCACACATCTTCTCTTGGCCCGAAAGGTGTTCACACATAGTTGTGACTATGTTGTATTGTTCATTAGAGGAATCAGTAGTACTTGAGGAGTGAGATGTAACTATAGAGGCAAAATGGTAATTTGACCCAGTTGTACTTACGAGCATCTGTGAAGGGTCATCGTACTCATGATTGGTTATATCCGATGGACATAGAAATATATCTGTGGTAAGAAGAGTTCAGTTGTTGGTCTTTAGTGGAATGCCTAACAGTTAACAAATAGTGGATCTCGTGGCTAAAGAGTTTAGTCAGTTATTCACGGACCGTTGGAGCTTCGAGCCACAGGTCCATTATGTCCCTTGGGTAGCTTGGATAAAGTCGAGAACCAGTGTTTGGGTTAATTTGAAATGTTCAAATTGACAAGAGGAAGTTCGATTATATATGATATAATTGGACTAGTTAATTATATATGATATAATTGGCTAAATGTATGAGATACATTATTTTGGAGGAAATTAGATATAAATATGATTTATATCAAGGAGAAAATACTATAGTAGATATGTGATATCAAACTATAGGATAAAAATATAATATGATTATATTTATTAATATTTTAGTTGGTTAATTATATGATAACTAACCCAAAAATCACGTTTGGACGTGGGTTAGTGGGAATGAGTCGGTTATTGTAACCGATGAAATAAAAATGAGATTGTTTCATTTTGAATCGTGGTCCAAAAGAAAGAGTGAACGTGCGTTAGTAGAATCCTAAGAGATCGCTTAAGCATTTCGAGAGCCTATACAATAGCTCCTCTCCGCCTAAACGATCGTCCACCTCGTGCCTAAACAATCGCACAATATTTCCTACACGATCACATAGCTTTTCTAAATGATCATATAGTGTGCCACTTTTGTTAAACAATTGTATACCATTTCCTAAACGATAAGCATTTTTCTATGCGATAGTGTCTTTTACCCTCCCACTTGCTTATCGCCTATACGATCCATGTTTCCTCTTTCCTCTACCAAATTCACTAAAGACTACATTTTGGGTTCTCACTCCGAGAATACCCGGGGCTCTTTTCTAGTGGTGTCGTCCCCGCGACATTCATGTTCGTGCGATTGTTCGTGCTACTGCAGTCGACGCTGCTGCTGGATGTTGGTTGATTGGGTGGAGGGTTCCACTGCGTTGAGTTTCGAAGATTGAAGATTGTTTTCAACTAGTATGGCACTCTCTCCCTTGTTATATCTTGTTCTTAGCATGCCGATAATTACTTTTTGTTTGCTTAACTGTATGTTTTGAATGTATAATGCGATCCGAACGCACTCATGGAATTCTTCAATAAGAGATCCTTCATCTACTTACCCTGCTTCGGGGAAGGAGTGAATTCCATCTTGTGTAATTGAGTTTCCAACTCCTAGATGAGACAAGTCCCCAAAAAGGTAGGCATATTTAGTTGGCAATCTGGCCACTCTCACCCATAATAATCAAAGGATCACCCTCAAAAGCAGAAATTCCCAAAACACTTAGGATTGAGGTCGTGTCACTTATGGTCGTTTAGGTGAGATGTAGGTCTCCAGTATCAACGACGTTATATACAGAGTCTAGTCATCTCATGGTCCGGTCTTAAACAAACTCTTTGTATAGGACACCCCCGCTCACATTCTCCACATGAATGGTCAGGATCTACCATCTGTAGTAGTTTACAATACTTGCAAACTTCTACAAAGCGGGCTGTATCTGTAGTGTTACCAGGATCAGATTCCCACCTTAATCCTTATACTACAGACCTATTTAGGTTATCACTTAAGGCATTATCCACTTATATATCACATATACATGCTTAAGTTTACATAAGATAACCATGGAGCTTTGTTTATTGAATATGAGTAAATGCCAAAATGAAGTAATAGTCATTTTATTCATAAAATAATGTGTATAATTACAAACAATGAGACTCCAGAAGAATTAGGACACCAATCCCAACAATGAACAAGTTTTTAAAAGGAAATTTAGTTCATTGATGGTTGGATTTTAAGTTATTGAATGTTGAAGTTGAGATTTGGAATGGTATTATGGATGAACAACCAGGCAACGGCATCCGAGGGATAAGCAAACAACTGACCAAGCAAGGAATGCGACGAAGCGCATAGGCGATTAGCCAGGATTTATGAGATTATAAGCAGTGGACGTTCATCACAGAGGCACAAGGTGTGTCTTCGTGACTTTTCGAGCATCTGGTATCAAGGGTTACCTATCTAAATCTAAGTAGACGGTAAAATTGGCTAAGTATAAGCGATGCGATGAGCTTATTTATGATGCAATGAAATTTCTAATATGCGATGAATTTAAGTTTGTGTGTTAAGCTAAAAATGGAGCTTATGATACTAACCAAGGGACATTTCCTTATTTCAGGGCTGCGAATAAGAGGGCTTACGGATCCTTGGATGAGTAGTTTAAGACAGTGAGTGACAATTTTTTATCAATGTTTTCTAATGATTAGTTTTGCATATGATTTTCAACGTATAACCAATTTAACATGCTGTTTAAAAACCATGATTTCTACAATGCATGCTTTATTCATATGTTGGTCGCATGACCCATATTTTCAAATAAATGAGATTTTATATGCAATTGTAGCATGCGATTTCAGTAAGTTGATGTCTATGACTTGTACTTAAGGTTTACAAGGCACCATGCGATTATGCGAATTTTATGAAGTATTATTAACTCACATAAATACTTTATTTTACATTTGTAATAAGTTTTTCAATATTTTGTGCCTTGTATGAGCTCTACTTCAATGTCGGAACTGAAGGTATAATAAGGTACTCAGATTTCAGTTATGTTAGGGATCCTTGACACTAAAGGTATGGGAATGTGGTCAGGACCCAATTTAGCTCTACGTGCATATATGACTCATGCTATCGACATTTAGGAGATCAAGAAAAAGGGCTCTCTATCAACTCAGGTTGTTAAGGGTTGAGCAAAAGGGTCCTCCCACATATTCAGGCAGAGGAGTAAATATGCTTTTCGGGAATGATGTTGGGTTTTATTTCAGAGTTTTATATATGATATGATTTCCTTTTTCCAGTTTTACTTTCTAACCCCAGAAATGATCATATAAATATTTTATAAAAAGCATGTTTATATTATTTATGTATGGAAACATGTTTTAATTTAAGTAGTCACTCGCTAATCATTTTAAGCTCATACTTTTAAATGTTTTCTCCACAGGTAGTGGTCGACGTCCCAAAGCCTAGCAGATCTACCAGTCAGTCACTACTCAAGATCTTTCAAACATTTTGAAGTTTATGTGGTCCACTTTGTTAAGTTTTTGTCTGTACAGGTCACGGGAGGAAGGGTAGAACTTGAGTCCAACTGCATCATAAACTGTTAATCAGGTTTAACATATGCTAAGGAGATGGGTTCACAGGAATAGGTTGGACAGTAGTTGTCATAAGTGGGTTGACGACTGTTGTCTTCACATTCCTTCTTAGATTTAGAGGATAATCTGGGAGGAAGTGTGATAAAATATATATATATATATGACAAAATATATAGGGCACGATAAAGATGCATATTTCACAATATTGCTCTTAAATGGCTAAAAGCCACCCAAACGCCTATTAGCTTGGCCTTCTAGCTCGAGCTAATTTTTAAGCTTGACTTGCTTTTCTTAGCTCAAATGGATCAAACTAATTGAAGCATTTTCTCAGTTTAACTACCTTTACCTAAATCTTAGCTTTAATTAAATTAACTAGGTTTAATTCACTATCCACAATAGATATTGTGATTTTTATTGTATTTCTATTCATTTAAATTCTTTGAGCTTGATTAGTTTTTTTTTTTTTGTCGATGTTTTGCCCTATATATTTTTCTTTTAAGTGTTGGTTTTTTTGTTACTAAATAATTATACTCCTTATCAGAATTCATATATCCTATAATTAATTAAAATTCCACAACCCTAAAGTTTAGTTTTTTTAAAAAAAAAAATCACCAAATTAAAAATTGAAGGAAATGAATATTTCATTTCAAGTAGAGTAATGCTTTCTTTATGGGTTTTTTTTCTCGCTACAACCCCATAAATATATGAATGCCTAACTAAAACAAATTTCGTTTTTCACATAAAAAGGTTAAAGGATATAAGTTTTAGAAGTATTAATAATCTTTTTATGAGATTTTCAAATTCATAAATACATACAAATTCTCATACAAATAAGAATGTATATTTTTAAATAAGTTTGGTTTTCTCTTCGTAAATATTTGATGTTTCTAATTTCATAAATACATTAAATTTTAAATGTATAAAATTTGTGGCATTGTTCTCTTAACTTTACTTATTCAATCAATTTGAATTAAAAAATGTGAAATTTAACATTCCAAGAAGGTACAACAACATTGAAATCCTTCAAAAATAGTAATTATTATTATTTATTAAATAAAAAAACTAAAAACTAAAGTGCGTTTGCCGGGAGTCGAACCCGGGTCTATTGCTTGGAAGGCAATTATCCTAACCGTTGGACTACAAACGCTATATGTTATAGCAATTTAATCATTTTTACTTAAAACGTAAATAAGCGTTATATGTCGACGTATATGGTATATATATTTTGTCGATACTATCATATATCGATAAGTTTGGCATCAATGTGTCCATATTTTTATTATATTGTAAAAATCTGACAAAATATATAAACAAAAATCACAGTATGGATATAGATATTTTGCTCAATTTTTAGTACAATATGAGGTAGAAAAATTCAAACTATAGATCTCTTGATTGTTAACTTATCCATATGCTAGTTGAATTTTGCTCGCTTTGACATATTATTAAAATAGTTCTTACTCTAGTTTGATATGTTTTTAAGGAGCGTTTGGCTCACCAACATGGTTGTGTTGAGTTGGTATAATATATCAACTCAATGTTTAGTCTACCAACTTTAAATGTTGGTGAAATTTAGTTAATATATTTTACCAACTCACCTCAACTCTTCTTTCTTATAATGTTCTCAATGGCTTCACCTATCGGCTATTGTCAGAGACGATCGTTGCCACACTCTAACAACCACGATCAATTATTATAAGAATGATGACTGTTAAAGTGTGTTGTAGAATTTTTTATTATGTAAATAATAGTATTTTGTCTACATTAAGTGCAATATTTATACGTAGAAATTTGTAAAATATATTGTTATATAATTGAATTCACATATCAAATGAGTGTTAATAATATTTGGAAAAATATATATGTAGTATTATTGTTGTGGTTGAGAGATAATATTTTCTTTTATGTTGGATTCCTTATCTCTATCTTTAGTAAGATCTTTTCCTAATCGGGTGGTGATCTGTTGGAAGATTTTTTCCTTCTTTGTTGCAGTTGGTTATGAACTGTCGACCTTTTGAATGGGATATATTTATTTGGCTTTTTGGTGCTTTTAGGTCAGTCGTCTAAATCCTCTTGATTTAGAGCATTATTGTACAAAAAGTTTTGTGAAGAATCTGTTGGGTTGTATGTGAATTATCTTTGTGAAATTAATCAGATGGTATCAAAAGATTCATCGGAAGGTAAAAAGAATGTGAGATCACTACTGCGGCAACAGTTTTAGGGGGAGCCTAATTTTACAGACTCATTGAAGAGCGTATTGACGTTAAGAGGAGTCTAACTAGCTCACTAGTAATTCAGTTATATGTACGCTAACTTTATGTAATTTTAGTTGATGTGCATATTGTAAAACTAAATTACATACTAATGAATTTTTTTTTCACATAGGCACGGAACCTCCCAGACGTAGGTGTGATTATACCGAACTGGGTTAACATATTTTTGTATTTTCCATCTTTCTTTTATCTCTCCTAGTTGTCGTTATTTCTATTTGTGATATCTTTCCTAGCTTACAACATCATTGTGATTCACTTTATTTCAAGTTGAATAGTATGTAACACATAACAAAAAAAAAAATTTAAAAATCATAAAACAAATTTATCTTTTCTAAAACATTTTCTAGCAAAAATAGTGAAATTTTCATATTTGTTATCTGATGATCCTTCAAATTTAAATAAATCTAAAGTGAAATTATTGAAAAAATGTGGTGACATTCCATTGAAGAAAAAGAAAATGATGATGAAGAAACTCTTGGAGAAAAATTAGGAATCAAACATTTTGATATCTCTTTGATTTCTCGTTTTATTTAACTATATTTTGCAAGAGATATAGTGAGTTAATTGTTGTCCATTACCCAAGAAAAAAAGAAAAAGTTTAAAAATTAAAAGAAAAAATTGTAATCCATATTTTATTCAACACTGGGTAGAATTATCGAATAAAAAGTTTCAAAACAAAAATAGACAACATAAAAATAAATTATTTAGATCTTGTTTGGTAATAATTTGGTTTTGATTTTTTGTTTTTGAAACTAAAGCCTTTAGACACTACTTCCACCTTCCTTTAGTATCTACTTTTTACTAATAGTTTAAAAAAATCAAGCAAAAATTTGAAAACTAAAAAAAGTAACTTTTAAGAACTTCTTTTATTTTTGAAATTTGGCTAGGAATTCAACTATTATACTTAAGAAATATGCAAATCATTGTAAGAAATGGGAAGGAAATAGGTTTAATTTTCAATAACCAAAAATAAAAAATGAAATGGTTACCAAACAGGAGCTTAACTCTGCCCTCCAAGCTATGAACTCTATAGATATATGAACTCCACAAGCATATGAACTCTAGTCATCATATCTCAACTCAGCATTCCAAACAGCCCTTTAACATTTTTCAATTATACTATTTTTATTAGTTAATAGTTATGGTTAATTATAAGCTTTATATGAAAGTTAGGTGAGAGACAAAACTACCTCAAAGAGATATTTTTTTCAATCTCTCTCTCAAATTTTCTTAAAATTTATTGGTAGGAAGTTTGATTTGTATTTTCTTAGATGGCTTAACTCATCTCAAAACTCCCTAAATATATGTTAGTTTATCATCAATCTTATTTTAACACTATTCATTACTGATTAAAAAAGAAATGAGAAACAACATAGTTTTAAAAATTACACCCTAAATTTAATGGTAAAAATTAAATCCTTAAACTTTAATCCGTGACATATGGTGATAGTTACAAGTATACCATCAAACTTTCGATTATAAAAATTAAGCTTTCAACCTCCATGATATATAAACATTGATTACACTAGCAAATAGATTATACCTAAACTAGATACAATACACATTGTATACAATAATAATATCTAAACTAAACAATAAGCTAGATGGTATAACAAAAGATAAATTGAAATAATCAAGAAGTTACAAAAACCTCAAAAGCTTGTGGAGATTCAAAAGGTAGTCGAGGCACGATTGAGGACACAATCACCTCAACAAGCAACAACTAATTTTGGTAGAACTGCAATTTCGAACTACTTGAATATAATTGAACCTAAGAAGCACAGACATAGATACAGATACATGATACGAATACGATACGATACGACGATACGTTAATTTCTAAAAAACTAAGATACAGATACGTTGAAGATACGTTATATATATATATATATATATCTGTATATCTGTATGTTTGTATGTATGTATGTATGTATGTATGTAATGTCTAATTAATTACTATAATACTTATTCTAAGTTAGATTAAAGTATATTCAAGAAAAGAGTGAAAATTTGAAGAAAAAAAAATCTAGTAACGTCGAGTGATTGTTGAGCGACTAGAGTAGATGGTAGGAAAGTAGTAGAAGATGAAGATTGAAGAATGAAATTTAGGATGAATGGAGTTTGAATCATGATTTAAATAGTGAAAAAGAAGGAAAGAATGAAGAATTAATTATGTTTCAAGTTTTTTTTTTTTTTTAATTTTTCATGTTTTTATCCTTTTTAATTTATTGTATTTTGGATTGCTCAATTTAAGTGGACTTTTATGTTTGGAAGTGATTTAAAATGGTTGAAATCACTTTTGTTATTTTCAAAATCACTGTGAAACATGTTTAATCCTTCAAAACTATTTTTTTACGATATGAAAATTATATTTAAAAGTGTAAAATTGAAAACTAAATTAAGTTTGAGTAATTAAAAGTTATTTTCAAGTGATTTTAAAAATGAAAAAAAATGATTTTTTTATGATTTTAAAATCTCTCCTAAACATACACTAAAATAAAATGGGTTGTAGGTTGGACGTTTTAAATGGTTGAGCTTAAATTTGGAAAAAAAAAAAAAAAGAAAATTGACTCACGTATCCCTTTCACATATTTGGAAACAGATAAACGTATCTGAAAATTAAAAATAAAAATAAAAAATCAAATACTTCAAATCACGTATCAGACCCGTATCTGGACATATCAATATTGTATTTGTATTTGATATCGATTCTCTGCACAATTAGAAGTATCTATGTTTCTTAGGATAGAACTTTTGGATATTTGTTATCAACTCAACTCTAGATCAAACGAAAGAAAGAAATGAGAGAACATTTCAATTTGTAATATATGCATCAAATGAATAAACAAGTTGCTATTATTAGGCTAGCAATTTAATAACTCTCCAAAATAAAAATAAAATAAAATAAATACATAATAGAAATATTTTTGAAATTTAACTCAATTGAATTGATATTTGACCAAAATCAAATATAACTCATTCAAATTGAAGAAATTATAAATTTAACTTTTATAATCAAATCCAATTTGAAATTTCTAACTATAAATTTAATCTACATAATCAAATCTATCTTTTAGATAAATATTCAAGAATAATTCACATTATAAATATTCAACACAAACTATGATAAATATAGTATTCAAACTCTCGTACACTGTCAACGTGAAAATTGAATCCATTTTACTTAATTTCTCTCTCATATTTCTCCTCTCTTCCTTCGATTTCTCTTTTATATTGCTTTTGTCATTTTCAAAATGTATTTACTATCAATTTTATCAAATATTTTCAAAATGTAATAACTGTCTATGCGTAAAATTAAATTTGATTAATTTAATAGTTTAAGGTAAAAAGTTTGTTAAACTTGCGAAGAAAAATGAAAATATGATTTACGAGATGAAAGAAAGAAAATTAAAATAATACACAAATTGGTTTTTTTTTATTTAAAGTCTAATATACAAATTGAATAAAATATATAAAAATAATAATTTATATATTTTAGAACTTTTAATTAAAATTTGGACATTTTTCACGTGCATGGCACGTGTTGATTATATCGTATAGCATTGGATCTACGTTAGAAAGTGTTTCACTTTGGTTCGAGCTTCAAGTTCTCTTGCCTAATTGCATGTATAGAGGATTATTTTCCTATGGAAGAAATAAATAGAGAGACTCTCCAATAGACATCTATTAATCTTCTTCGTATTTTTTACCGTTATCGTCACATTTATCACTATTTTTATCATTATCGTTACAATTCAGGATTAAGCGGTAAAAGTAATAGTATTATAATTTTATTTTTATTATTTTTTTGTTGCACTCTCCCTCGAAGATTTGAAAACTGTGTTTGTGTGCTTGGTGAATTAGTCATAAGTAGGAAGGGTTAATTTTCTATTTTGTGTGGTGGATATTTAAATTGAAATTAAGGTCAACTCTATCTATACAGGATGAAAATTAGTATAATTGTAATAGAATGTCATTAATAAATCAATTGTAATGAGCCACGATCGTAAACGTAATTGGATTTTTTTTTATCCCAGTTATTTAGAATTATGAATATGTCTCATTTATTGTTACTTTTATCATTAAGTCAAATGGTAATGGTAACAGTAAATAAGAGAAATTCATAATTCTTAAATTATAACAGTAACAAAAATGATGACTGTAATTATAATTGTATCGGTAAAGTTATCGACATAATTTTCAAACATAATTGGATTGAGCACCCTCCACTCGACAATCAATTTGCGTTTTTTTATTACATATTTGGAAGTGAGCCTCATACGCCAAAACAGACATGAAATACAAATAAACAATACTAAACATAATTAAACACCATTGATTTATTACGTTTCTCTAAGGTAAACGTGGCTTAAGTTAGTTCTATGTTTACCGTAACTAAGTCCAAAGAATATAAATCTAAGTGATGTAATTTCTTATTCTATAATTCCATGTATTTTCTGTGATATAGTGAAAGTACATTGCAATGTTGTTGTTGTTTTTTTATATAGTTTTTATAATATGTAGATTTGTTTAATCACGTATTATATTACAATACAACCAAGGTTAAGAAAAATACCTTATTCTCCATGTGAGATAAATTACATGTTTACATTAACTTCCCTCTCATATGGTAGATATTGTGATTTTTATTATATTTCTATGTATTTAAATTTGTTGAGCTTGGTTAGTTTTATTTAGGTATTTCATGATAGTTTATATTATATATTTTTCTTTTAAATATAGAAAATTCTTTAAAATAAATAAAAAAAAAAAAACCTAAAAAATATTCAGTTTCATACAAACATTTTAAAAACTTTTTAATATTATAAAGTGTAAATATTTGGGATTTTGTACTTATAAGAATTTCCTTAACTTTACTTATTCAATAAGTTTGAATTCAAAAAGTGAAATTTAGGATTCCACGAAGGCACAATAACATTAAAATCCTTCAATAATAACTAAAAGTAATAATAATTAAAATGCGTTTGCCGGGAGTCGAACCCGGGTCTATTGCTTGGAAGGCAATTATCCTAACCGTTGGACTACAAACGCAGGTTGATCACAAAAGAATAAACATATATTATAATAATTTTCATATGGATTTTTAAAATAAAAATGATAAATATGTTTATGCTTGCATATTTAATTTATGTCGACGTATGTATATTTTGTCGACACTGTTATATGTCGATAAGTTTGATATCTATATCAATATTTTTATTATCTCTACTATATTTTAATATTAAAAAGAGTTAGGTAGGAAGAATCTTCATATACCTCTTTTATCCTTATATTTTTCATAAATTCTCATATTGCCCTATGTCGAGTGATTGATTTTTCGAATCTAGATGTTCGTTTGAAAGATAGTAGAGGTGACTTTTCTCATTTTAGTTTACAAAATAAATTATATATTTAAAAGATAAAGTCTCGGATCGAATAAGTACAATTGATGTTGACAGGATGCAACTCTTCAAGATATGATTCAATAGATGCTAATTGGATGGCGAATGCATATGTTTGGGGTGGAGGTGGTTACACACATCGAATGGATGTATTGATTCTTTCAATGTATATGCGAGATACACGTATAAAAGAAAAACAAAATAAGTACTTGCATTATATTCTTAAAAGAATAATTTCATGCGATCCAAAGTTAAGAGAAAATACAAAAAATAGATGATTTAATTGAAAGAAAGTAGTAATTAATACGGTGAAACAATGCATCATTTTGTATGACTTTATGATAGATATATGATAAGATTAGAATAAAAATTATTGCATTATATATATTAGAATATCATAATATTAACATATTAATTCGATAATTTAATTACTAGAATAATTTTTCTCTATTTGTACTAGATATAAGATTTGTTTTTTGAAAAAGATGATAATATGAGAACATTAAAATAAAAATTGTTACATTAGGTAACTTTTAAAAGTTAATGGTAATTAAAATAAAATTGTTTTATATTTATTTATTATATGCTAAAAATCATTATTTAAAAATAATTAGAACTACAAGATGTCACGTGCATTACACGTGTTTCTTGACTAGTATCATAAAAATCTAATAAAATAGATATAAAAAAAATCATGGATGTAGGTATAAATATTTATTTGTTCGTTTAAATATTCTTTTTTTTGTTCTTGAGAATATGTTTAAATATTCTTTAATATTTTATTTATCTATTATTTCAATGATATTGATGATTAATATTGATATTTTTATCGACATTGATATTAAAAGTCTTTTATTTAAATCGAAATATATACACATATGTGTTTTTTATATATAGATTGGTCCATATTGTTAAAATAGTTTTTATTTTTTTGGGTGGGGGGCCCTTAAACAAACGTGTGCAAAAATTAGTATATCAATAGATATTATTGATATATTGAATAAAAAGTACTATATCGTACTGTTTGATATAGTCAATTTTTTGTATATCGATAACCATTTGATATGCTACTTATTTAACTTACAGATATACTTTATTTTAGAAAAATAAATCCCTGATACACCTTGATTTGTTAATTATTTTTTACATATTCATGAAAGATTGAAAAAGAAATATGTGAAAGAGTACAAGGAAAAAAAAAAAAAGAAAAGGATCAACCTACACAATAAAAATACTAATATCAATGTTATATTTAAAATTAGATTTTTTTTTAAAAAAAATAATGTTATTTTAATATATATTGACAAAGTATAGTAGAATTGAAAGCATTGTCAAAAATAGGTTTTTAAGTCATGTACCTCGTACATGATTACACTAGGTACACGATTAGCCCTAAATCGTGTACCCACTACACAATTAGCCCTAAATCGTATACCCACTACACAATTTCCTGCTATCTACACGATTTCCTGCTGATCTGGCACTCGCAGTCTGCCGTGGCAAGTCATGTAGGAGGTAATCACGTACCTGATACACGATTACCTTAAGTCGTGTACTGGGTACATGACTCCATTTCCACCTTTGCATTTCTATTGACCCTTGCTTTTGCTTTTGCTATTTATCTTAAGTATTAAAGAGATAGTATTTTCTTGATTTTTGATAGACATAAAGGTTTATTGATTTTTTATAGACATAAGGGCATTCTTGTTGCAATTAATATTAAGGAAATGGATTGGAGTGAACCTAGAGCGTAGTTGTATTTTTTATATACTTATATTTTTTTTATGTAATTGTATCTTTTATGTACTTATATTTTTCATGTAATTGTATCTTGTATATACTTATACTTTTTATGTAATGAAATCTATATCAGATACGTATCTGATACGAATTCGTCCAAATATGATTCAGATACATGTCAGATTTGTGTTTTAGCGTATCTGTTTTGCATATCTTGAAAAAAGATATGTCCATGAACACGCTTCTGTATTTTTTAAGTCTAACTAAAAGGAAAAAACTGATCTCACAATGGTAACTCACTGGAAATAGTGTCGATCATCATGGGATCTCACTGTGGGAACTCAGAGGAAGTCGATCTCACTGTGGGAACTCGTCGGAAATAGCCTCAGACCACCGTTGCACGGTCGCCGGAGGAGTGAATGAATGGCAAGGCGGTATATGCGTCGACTAACGAAACTTCATCTGAGGAAGAGTGGGCAATGAGAGTGAGAGGCGTGGGCAGAAGCTTCATTATGCGGTGAAAATGAGGAAGAGTGGATGACAGCTTCATTAGGGTTCTTCAAAAATTACCACACCTCTACTATATTGGGCCTAATGGGCCACCTAAAAGTTTCAATTTTATTTTTTTTAATATGAGTGCAAGATAATTATGTTTACATTGTAGATTAAATATATAATTAAGTTTAATGATGAAGGAATTTGTGGACCCTTTACTTAATACTGTTGTACATCTCCAATTAAAAAAAATAATTAGTCGATCTATTTTTTAAAAAAAAAAAAGAAAAGAAAAGAAAAGAAAAACAAGTCGTGGACCGGATCCACGATTATGGGACTCGGTCCACGAGTTTCCATATGACCAGTAAACCAGTCAGCCGACGTGGTGCTGGATTAAACAGCACTTGTGTACCCGATACACGAGTTTATCACATGGCAATCATGTACCCCGTACACGATTTCACTACCCTAATTTTGTCAATAGTTTCAACAAACACCTATTTTTAAAAATACTTTCAATCCTACCCCTATTTTTAAAAATACTTTCAATCCTACACTCTTTTTAAAAATATATATTAAAATAACATTATTTTTTTAAAAAAAAATCTTAAAATTGCATTTTGAATGAATATTAATACCTTTAATGATACACCTCAACTATTATACATAACTTACATGCATAACACTAATGATATAAAACTATCGTTGATTTTCTTTATATAGAGTATAGCAATGGCACATATACATTATTGATATACACAATTCATCAATTGGTGATATACACGATACACTCAATCATAACTAATGAGGATAACAACAACAATTAGAGATTATTGCATTATTAGTAGTAAATACACTATTTGAGTATATCAATTAATTGGTATACCTAAAATATATTAGTATGGCAATGGCATAGATAAATATATTAGGTCACCACACATCCTAGATGACGTAGAGCAGCTGACATCCTTGAAAATGACTAATTCAAAAAGAAGGTAAAATATGAGTAGTCATCAATCCTTTTTATGGTGTTATTGGACACCGAAATAAAATCAATAATTTTTAATTAAACAATAAAAACGGTCTGCAAAAATTAGAGTTGAGTTCGGGAGTCATGTATGGAGAAAGTGTTAGCACCTCATAACACCTATTTAAAAACGGTGGTCAAATTTTAAAATATTGAATTGAAATCACCCTTTAAATAAATACATAGGTATATGTATATGTCAATGTTTTGAAATGAGGTGCAAATACCGATCACGTTGAAATTGGTTGCCTGATTTTATTAAATACACACATTTTAGTTTTTTTTAAGTATAGTGTATTTGTGTGTACTTGGAGACTAATAGTTATTTTTAGAGCAAAATATTTGTATAGTTAATAAAATCTTCGTTGTTGGGATGTTAGATTTTTTGAATTAGTAAAAAATGGTAGGTTTAAAAATATTCGATTTTTTAATTGAGAGGAAAATCTTGATTGTTATGATTTGAATTTTAGATTTTCTGAATTAAGGATATTTTGATCAATTGTAAATTTGTAGTTAATAATTCAACCAATCATTTTGCTATTTTTTTAATTTCAGAATCTTTTTATTATTTTTCAAAATGAAACATTTTATTTTGTTATTTCTCTTGCCAGAAAAAAAATTAAAAACTTAAAAATATAGGTGGTACCGCCTATATACACCCACAAACACATCTATTTATAATATTAATAATGATAATAATAAAGATATAAAAATAGTAAAAAACATCACATCCTCCATTTTTTCCTTTTCCTCTTCTTAATAACAATAATAAAAATAATAACAATATTAATTAAAAATTTCCTAAAAGTCTTATTTTTCTCCACTTCTTTTCTCTCACATTTCAAACCTTTTTCTTTTCTTTTTCTTCAAATTTCTTCTCACTGATTTTCTCTCTCTCTCTAGATTTTCTTTTTGTAAATCTCAAGTTTTTTCTCTAGGGTTTCTATGTAGGAGAGGTGTTCAAAAATCTCGATGACCCAAAAAAACCAATAACCCAACCTAATGTTTGGGTTGGGTTATCAACTCAGGTTGGGTTCAAATAAATGAAAAATTTTATGGGTTGGGTTGGTTCGTGAGTTCACCTAATATAACTCAAACCAACCCAAACCAACCCGAATTTATTATTAACTTTAAAATATTTTTTTAATTACTTATAATACAATTATTTATACATATGTTGATTTTAATTTTATTTAATTCCAATATCTTTTAAATAATTTATGTTTCAACAACCGTTAAAAGTAGTTTCTTTGACCTTAGAAAGAAAATTTTCACTATATAAATTGAAATTGAGTTGTTAATTTTAATTCAATATATGTAAACAATTAAAATAGTTTTTTTACATATTTACATTTTGCTTCTTTTTAGAACAAAATTTTAAATAAATGATCCGATTAACCCGAACCAACCCAACCCAAATATTTCATGGTTGGGTTGGGTTCATTTTTTAATAAGGATCATTTGGGTTGAAAAAATTGTTGAACTGTCAGGAGGTCTTCATCATGTAGAAAACTCTGCAGGTAGACGATCGTTCAGCACGCACTAGACGATAGGAACGTAAGTAAATGATCGCGTAGACGACGACTAAGCTGCGAAGCCTGGTTGTCTATGCAATCGTGTAGTGCAACAACAGGTAAACGATTTACCTTGAGTTACTAAGCGATCGTTTAGTCAGTTACTAAACAATGAAGCTTGTTGACCTAAGCGATCGTCTAGTGCGCGCGCTTTAAACGATACGTGAGCGTCTCATCGTCTACACGATGCGTGCAACTAGGTAAACGATTTACCTTGCGATACTAAGCGATTGTTTAGTCAGTTACTAAGCGATGAAGCTTACTGACCTAAACGATCGTCTAGCGCACCCGCGCATTAAGCAATCCACGAGCATCTCATCGTCTACACGACGCGATACTCAGCGATCGCATACTCGATTGTCAATCCGATGCGACCAACTCTTGATCGCATTCTCCATCGTTTAATCGATGTATTTGTCAGCAATCGCGTACTTCTTCATCTTTACGATGCGATGGACAACGATCGCATAGAACTTCTTCTGCACGATGCAATCAACCCTAGATCGCCTCATTCCTCGAAGAGCCACAATGCTTGCCCAGAACTTCAACGAACGACTCAAAACTTCAAACAAACTTTGAATACATACTCGATAATGATTATTAATGCCCTAAAACACAGGGGCCTTTACAAATAACCACAAATGTAAAAGAATCTTAAACAAACCAAGGTTAATCATCCCGAAACCATCCATTAATCCGGTACATCCACAGTAGATTTAGCAATTAAACAGCGTAGAAATATACCCACCATGAATGTAAAAATCATTTCGTTGCAATAGATGAAATCGGAGTATCAGAACCTGGCTCTGATACCAATTGAAGGATCTCATACCGAGAGTTCCATGAGCGCGTTCGGATCGCTCCGATCTCACAGTGACTGAAATCGAACAATATACATACAATTATGCAATCAAAACTTAATTAACGGCATGCTACGAACAAAGATAAATAACAAAGAGACAGAGTTCCATACCAGTTGAAGACTATCTTCAATCTCTGGAACTCCAACGCAGCAGACCCTCCAAATGTTCTACTAACGTCTGGCAAAAAACGTCGACTGCAGCAGCACGATCAACGCGAACTCACGACCGCAACAGGATGACACCACCACCATTGAGCCCTGGATATTCTCGGAGTGAAAACCCAAAGGGTGGGCTTTGGTGAATTTGGTAGAGGACTGAGGAAAAATGAGTCGTGTAGGCGATAAGCATGTGGGAGGGTGAAGGTCGCTATCGCATAGCAGAAATGCTTATCGTCTAAAGGAGTTACACGATCATGTAGGATTTACTGAACGATCGTTTAGTTAAATCGGCAGCCTATACGATCATTTAGAGAAGCTATCCGATCGTGTAAGCGAGAGTGTGCGATCGTTTAGCATGAGGTGGACGATCGTTTAGGCGGAGAAGCGACTATCGTATAGGTTCTCGAGCAATCGTTTTCTTTCACCAACACGCGCTTCACGAAATCTTTTAGGCGATTGACGGATTATTGATTGCACGATTCAAAATGAAAACTTTTTTCATTTTAACTCATTGGTTACCATAACCAATGTTGTCCACTAACCCACATCCGAACGTGGAAAAAGGATTAATTATCATATAATTAATTAATTAATTAATTAATTAATATAATCATATTATATTTATATCATATAGTTTAATATCACATATCTACTATAGCATTTTCTCCTCTACTTGATATAAATCATATTTTTATCTAATTTCCTCCATAAAAATGTTTCTCATACATTTGCCAATTATATCGTATATAATCGAACTTCCTCTTGTCAATATGAACATTTCAAATTAACCCAAACACTGGTTCTCGACTTTATCCAAACTACCTAGGGGACCTAATGGACATGTGGCTCGAAGCTCCAACGATACGTGGATAGCTGACTAAACTCTTTAGCCACGAGATCCATCATCCGTTAACTGTCAGGCATTCCACTAAAGACCAATAGTTGAACTCTTCTTACCACAGATATATTTATGTGTCCATCAGATATAACCAATCATGAATACAATGACCCTTCACAGATGCTCGTAAGTACAGCTGGGCCAATTTACCGTTTCATCCCTATAGTTACATCTCACTCCTTAAGTACCACTGATTCCTCTAATGAACAATACAACATTGTCCAACTATGTGTGAACACCTCTCAGGCCAGGAGAAGATGTGTGGCGCCACATCGTTCCAGCCCTTAAGGGAGCCATCTATCTACTTACCCCTGCCTCGGGGAAGGAGTGAATTCCATCTTGTGTAGTTGAGTTCCCAGCTCCCAAATCAGAAAAATCCCCAAAATTATAGATTTGAATCGGCGACTTGGCCATTCATACCCATACAAATCAAAGGATCACCCTCAATGGCAAGAGTTCCCAACTTAGTCAGGATTGAGGTCATATTACCTATGGTTATCCTAGTGAAGTGAAGTCTCTATCATGAACCGTTTATATAACGAGACGTCAACACTTCGTGGTTAGGTTTTATACAAACTCTTTGTATAGGACGGCCCCGCTCGCATGTCCCCAACACAAATAATCAGGATCAGACCATCTGTGACTAGTCACAACACTTGTGACCATTCCACAAGTGGGCCGCATCCGTAGCGTTACTAAGATAAGGTTTCCCTCCTATATCCATATACTACAGACCATTTTAGTTATCACTCAAGACATGATCCACTTGTATGTAACCACATACATGCTTGAGTCACATATAGATAACCAGGGATTTTATGTTTATTGGTTTGCGGTAAAACAAATAAAATAATTAACCGAGCAAAAAACAAGATGTGAAGTAAATATCATATATTAACAACACAAGTGTTCGTACATACTGTTTACAAACTACAAGACACGAGACTTTAGGGCATTGACTCCAACATACATCTCCTCAATGTACAATCTCCTGAATCAAATGATACTTATGCTCTATATGATTTCCACGTTTGTGGCTTCTAGGCTTCCTAAAATTAGTGATAGCACCATTATTATCAAAATAAAGGGTGATGGGTTTTGACATCTGGAACAACGTTGCGGCATTATTGTACATAAGCTTTTGTACAACACCGTATATGCACCGAAATTCTCCGTTCTTCATCCTGATCCTCAGCAAGATTTTCCAAAAACAAGACCCGGACTTACAGACTCAATAGCAGTAAATTAAACGCCCTAACCAATGAGCCCTTTACAACTTTAATCAAAATCAAGGCGATAAATCTAAGGTTCCAACATTCGAAAATGTCCAATTGAAAAATCGCATTCATCACATTCAACACATTCATAATGCAAAATGTAAAATCCCACCTAAACTCTGATTTTCAAATCAAATTGGAAAATTAAAATCACACGATCTGGCTCTAATACCAGTGAAGGGATTGAATCTCGTGCGGAAGCATGTGAACGTCGTATGATTTAATTTTCAATTTGATTTTAAAACAGAAATACAGAGAAGAACAAAAATAATAATTTATAGGATAAACATTCATGCGATACATCATGCTTTAAAGAGGAGATGAAGAGAACGAAAACTTACCCTTGTAGATTATGTATCTTCACGAACTCCTCCTCTCCGATGGTCACGAACTAATCTCACGATCACAACAATCCAACCCCAACGGAATGAAATCTTCTTTGGATACTACCACAAGGGCTTCCTCATTATTCTCTAGGATGAGAATTGAAGCGGAGTTGTGGCTCGCTTTTTTATCAACTTTGGGAGAAGGGATTTGTTGAGAGAAAATGATTGTGAATTTCAGATAGATGCAAAACGTAAGTCTCTAGAGGAATGGGAGGACGAAGATGGTTATTCCCCTCTCTGTGATTTTTCACGTTATGGAAAAGAAGGAGAGGTTCAAGGAGAGGGGGAGTTAAAACTAACTTTCTCTCTCAAAATAATTTAAAATTCAAAATTAATTTGAATTTTAAATAATTTATATATAATAACGAATTTTATTATATATAAATAACTAACCAACCATATGTTGTATCATATATAACATATAATCTATAGTTTATATCATATCACATATAATATAACCTATAGCTTATTAATCTCATATAACCTATAGAATTAATATGAATCACATTCGTATTAATTGTGACCTATAGTTTTTATATGAATCATATTCAAATATTTATTTCTCTAATTAAAATTTTATATTATAATGTATCATATACTTTATATTAATTATATCTTATATAATTAATTCCCTTTAATTAATATGAACAATTCAAACTAATCTAAAATTAATTTGATTCTCAATAATCCTAATTGGGCTAATGAGGGTATTTTATGGACCTCTAGATTGAAGCTCCAATGATACTTATTAATTAATTAAACTTTTTAATCAAATTAATCAACTTTATTAACTGTTGGTCACTCTACTAGAGAACGGTACAGCTATATCAAGAGATGTGGTTGATTCTGGGACTTGAACAATGTGGCGTCACATTCTCTTCTAATCAGAGAGAGGTTCAGTTATAGTTGGACTAGAACTAATAATTCATTAGAGGGATAGTGGTACTGAAGACAGTTAGATGTAACTATAGAGGCAAAAAGGTAATTTTGGTCCAGCTTACTTATGAGCAATTTGTGAAAGGTCAATGCACCATTGATTAGTTATATCCAATGACCACAAAAATATATCTGTAGTATGAAGAGTACAGTTGTCGGTCTTTAGTGGAGTGACCAAAAATGAAAGTTTAATTAATTAATCAAGTACCATTGGAGCTTCAATCTATAAGTTCATAAGGTCCCTTATTGGCTCAATTAGGATTAATGAGAATTAAATTGATTTTGGGCTAATTTAAATTGTTCAAATTAATTAAATGGAATTTATTATATAAGATATAATTAATATAATGTATATGATACATTATAATATAAAGTTTTAATGGGAGAAATAAATATTTAAATATGATTCAAGTATTAATTATATGAATATCATTCATATAAAAACTATATGTTAAAATTAATATGAATGTGATTTATATTAATTTTATAAATTATATGAGAGATTAATAAACTATAGGTTATATTATATGAGAAATAATATAAACTATAGGTTATATGTTATATAACATATAGTTTTATTAATATATATTTTATTTTTGTTTAAAATTCAAAATTTTATTTATTTAATTTAATTTTGTTTCTTAATAATTAAGGAGGAAGTTATTTTGATAACTTCCCCCGATTAATCTCTCAACAAATGGAAACATGAAAGGGGTTCACGTTGAACAAATGATTGGAGATCATCTTCTTCCTCCTAGTTAATCTTTATGAGGAAAAGCTCCGAGATTTTCTCTGGTGTGAATTCTCTCACAACTCTACTCACTTTTTCCCAAAAATTAGCCAAAAGTGAGCCAACAACTCCGTTTTGGTTCTCGTCCTTGAGAATAACGAGGAAGCCCCATGTTGGTGTCCGATTGCTATGTTCGTGATATCGAATGAAGAGTCTATTTTTGAGACATTGCAATAGATCAGAGAGGAAGTGAAAAGAGTTGTATCTACAAGGGTAAGTTCTCGCATTCCCTCAATTCTTTACGGGGTAATGCATGTTAGTAGTTTAATTGTTTATCATTTAGTTTTCGTCCTCTGATTTTGTATGGTTATGTGAAACGAAATGGAGACATGCTATTATTGTTTCTACTTGGGTTTTCAAAACCTTCATCTACATGAATGATCAGGATCAGATTATTTGTCGCACTTTACAACAATTGTAACAACTATAAAGCGGATCACATCTGTAGTGTCACCAGGATAAGGTATCCAACTTTATTCATCTACCAAAGACCGTTTATGTTATCACTTAAAAATGGTCCACCTATATGTCTCCACATACATGTTTAAGTTATATTAGATAACCTTTGATCTTAGTTTATTCGTTTATGGGTTAATGCAAGTAAATGTTGAATAAATACCTCTTATTTTATTAAATAAATAAAATGTTTGTATAAATACAATTACAAACTACAAGATCACAAGATTTAGGACATCAACCCCAACACGTCTCAGCAGGATACAACGACTAATTCTGATAGAAATGTAATATTGAGTTACTCAAATCTGGCAGAACTTTTGGGTACTTACTCTCAATTAAATTCAAGAGTTGAGAGTATATATATATACTCTTGGATATATATATATATATATATATATATATATATATATATATATATATAAGAGAATCTTCAACTTGGAATGGGATGTTACAAATGAGTAAACAAGTTGGTATAAATTTAGATTCTATTTTATGTTTTTTCAGATTTACTGAGTTTAGCGAATATGTGTTTGGACAGTCTGAATTCTATTTCTGAAAACTATTTCTTGAGTTTGTGATCCAAACAGTACAAATTCTGAACACATTTTTTTTTATAATGTTTTTAATGTATCTAGATTTTGAATTCAAAATGTTAAAATACAAATTTGTATTAAAAATGATAAAAACAATAACAAATATAGTATTTCATGTTATAAACTTAATTGTTTTTTTCAAGTAAAAATATGTAATATATTATATATTATATGATATTACAAAATAATAATTATACAAAAATTTTAACATATAACAAATTCATAGATTAATTAGTTAGTTTTTCCTTAAAAAACAAAGTGAGTTTATATTCAACCTATTTTAGTGAGTTTATATTCAACCTATTTAGTTTAGTTTATTTGGTTGTTGGTCCAAGTGAAGGATTGAACCTCTAACCTATTGGATCGAAGTGTATGCCAATATCACAAAGCTAAACTCACTTTAGCATATTACTTTTGTCATTTATAAAGTGTATGTACTATCAATTTCATCAAATATTTTGAAAACACAACACTTGTCCTATGCATAAATTAAATTGATTAATATATTAGTATAAGGTAAAATTTGATTGAACTTGCCAAGAAAAATGAAATATGATTTACGAGATGAAAGAGAGAGAATTAAAATAATATACAAATTGGTTTTCTTTTTTCTTCTTCTTCTTTTTTTTTTTAAGTATAAAATACCAATTGAATAAAACATATAAAAATAGTAAACAAAAAAAATGCGCATCCGGGGAATCGAACCCCGGTCAGTACCGTGGGAGGGTACTATGATACCACTACACTAGATGCGCTGATATTAGAATAAAATGTTATTAGATTTATATATTTTCTTTTAATTATATTATTTGCTTTTTTTTTTAAAAAAAATAATCAACTTTTGACCTACTAGGGATAGTAATTTTAAATATAGAAAACTCTTTTTTCCATCTATTCATTACTGAATCGACAAGTCATATATATTGTGGAAATTCGATCCCCTAACTAGAAAATATAAAACTTTTTATTAATGTGGGCCCAATTAAATAAATTAACAAACTTTTATTACTTAGTAATTTAAACAAGTTTTTTATGCAAATACATTCAATAAAAAAATCAATAAATTTGCATAAACAAATTCAAGAAAAAACTATAGCAATTAATTCTATGCAATAAAATATATTAATAAATTAATTACAAAATTAAATAGAAGAGGGATAGAGAAACTTACATCGAGAATTTTATAGTAGTTAAGCTCAACCGGCCTACATCTACTTCCCAAGTTCTTTTTGGGTATGTCACTACGAACTTGGCTCTTTCCACATCTTAGAGTTGAACAACTACAATATTCATTTTTTCGGAGCAAGAACGAACCCGATCCTTTCCACAATTGAGGATCAAACCATTAGAACCACTCTTTTTAGAGATCAAGAGTAACCCTTACAATGAATTGGAAATGAAGATCAATATGAAAAAAACTTTCTTGAAGAGTAGATTTACAAAGTTGACACTCAATGAATATTCTTCATAACATAAAATATCTCTCTAAAAAAAAGATGAAAAGAAGAAAATTAAAATTTTGAGAGAGAACAACAATAGTGGCTTAATGAGTTATAGAGGATTGAAAATAATAAAAATTGTTGTCATGACTTGGAGAAGAAAATATGAGTTTAAATAAAGAGGAAAAATTGTTGAAAACTACATTTAATTTAGGTCATTGGATTTTGGAAAAGAAAAATCAATGATGAAGATTTTAAACTTAACTAACTTAACTAGCCGTTAGACACTATATATATATATATATATTAAAATAATTTCTTTTAAAAACCAACAAAAAAACAAAATACTCACTATGTATCCAAAACTAGCCATTAGATATAAAACATAAAATAATATTAAATTTAGTTTCTTTTGAAATTCATTTTCTTTTTAAAACCAATCCAAAAATTGAAAGTCCACCATGTGTCACTTCTCCCTTGCTTCAAGTGGCACAAATTGGTCCACTTTGATGAGAAAATTATACCACAATATAAGCTCAAGATTTTTCCATTAAATTTGTTTAGATCATATATTCTTTGTTTGAGGTCCAATTTAGTTTATTCAAATTGTGTTGGGATCGTTTTTTCAAGCTCTAAGCAATGACACTTCAAAAACTCAAATTATTAAGGAATAAAAGTATGTTTTGTTATCATTAAAAAAATAAATAATTAATTAATTAAAATTAATTCATTTGGGATTAAGGGCAAAAGAACTAACACCTTTCGACAATAGACTCCGTGACCAACTCGAACAACCACCTTTGTAGGCTCCAAAAACCACATCTCCGACTACAAACTTCGACGAAAATCATCTTCAGTGATCACTTCCGAGCGAGCAACTCCGATTTCGACAATAGACTCCGTGACCAACTCGAACAACCACCTTTGTAGGCTCCAAAAACCACATCTCCGACTACAAACTTCGACGAAAATCATCTTCAGTGATCACTTCCGAGCGAGCAACTCCGATTTCGACAATAGACTCCGTGACCAACTCGAACAACCACCTTTGTAGGCTCCAAAAACCACATCTCCGACTACAAACTTCGACGAAAATCATCTTCAGTGATCACTTCCGAGCGAGCAACTCCGATTTCGACAATAGACTCCGTGACCAACTCGAACAACCATCTTTGTAGGCTCCAAAAACCACATCTCCGACTACAAACTTCGACGAAAATCATCTTCAGTGATCACTTCTGAGCGAGCAACTCCGATTTCGACAATAGACTCCGTGACCAACTCGAACAACCACCTTTGTAGGCTCAAAAAACCACATCTCCGACTACAAACTTCGACGAAAATCATCTTCAGTTATCACCTTCGAGCGAGCAACTCCGATAACCAACTCCAGATTTTGACAACCACCTTTGACGAAAAAACTTTGGCAATTCCCATAGCACCTCCATGAAACCAACTTCAAGCTCCAACAATACTACAAACTTCGACAAAAATCATCTTCATGAAATTGGTTGTCCGACTTTATTGAATACACAAATAATATTCAACTTTTTAATTAGTAGGAAAATCTTGATGGTTATGATTTGAATTTTAGATTTTTTGAATTACGGAATTGTAAATTTGTAACTAATAATTCAACCAATCATTTTGCTATTTTTTTAATTTCAGAATCTTTTTGTTATTTTTCAAAATGAAACATTTTATTTTGTTATTTCTCTTGCCAGAAAAAAATAAAAAATAAAAGTTAAAAACTTAAAAATATAGGTGGTACCGCCTATATACACCCACAAACACATCTATTTCCTCATACCCGGAGTAGTACTCTATAAAGCCGTTGTTGTTGCTTATTGCTTTCTAGTCTACTACAATCTTTCTTTCTTTATTCACATTCACAAATCTTCTTACGAAAACCTTTTTCTCTAAACCCGTTTTCTAAAACCGTTTTCCCTAAAACGGGGGTGGAGGTTGCAAGAGGCACTCGGTGTGTCATCGGCAGTCCGTAATCGAGTTGGCTGGCTTGTTCGTGGGCGGGAACAAGTGCCGCACAATCGCTAAGAGAAGCTTCCGAAAGAGCGATTGTGACAGTTGGTATACCGCCTATATACACCCACAAACACATCTATTTATAATATTAATAATGATAATAATAAAGATATAAAAATAGTAAAAAACATCACATCCTCCATTTTTTCCTTTTCCTCTTTTTAATAACAATAATAAAAATAATAACAATATTAATTAAAAATTCCCTAAAACTCTTATTTTTCTCCACTTCTTTTCTCTCACATTTCAAACCTTTTTCTTTTCTTTTTCTTCAAATTTCTTCTCACCATTTTTTTCTTCCTTTTCAGCATTATTCTTCAACAAGAGGCTACATTTTTTTTAAACACAATAAGATACACTCACTTTACCCTTCTTTCTTTCTTTCTTTCTTTTTTTCTTTTTTTACATTTTGAAATAATTCATTTTTCTTTAATAAAACAACAAAATCGAGAAGAAATTAATAATAGATGAAGATGATAAAAGAAAATAAATTGAATTAAGGACAAAATAGAAAAAAAAATAGATCTAGAACAATACAAATACAGATGGATAAAAGATCACATGATAAGAATAAAAAAAGAAAGAAATAATAGCAAGTAAGTATATTTACCTTACAACCTTTTCTTTCTCTCGATTTTGTAGATTTTTAAGAAAGAAGAAAGTAACCATCATTTCCTCATATCCAGAGTAGTACTCTATAAAGCCGTTGTTGTTGCTTATTGCTTTCTAGTCTACTACAATCTTTCTTTCTTTATTCACACTCACAAATCTTCTTACGAAAACCTTTTCTCCAAATCCGTTTTCTAAAACCGTTTTCCCTAAAACGGGGGTGGAGGTTGCAAGAGGCACCCGGTGTGCCATCGGCAGTCCGTAATCGAGTTGGCTGGCTTGTTCGTGAGCGGGAACAAGTGCCGCACAATCGCTAAGAGAAGCTTCCGAAAGAGCGATTGTGAAGGTTGAATTAGAATGTGAAGCCGTTCATTGTTTTCAATGTTGAAGGTTGAATTAGAGCGGATCTTTGGGATAAATGTCCTATCAAGTGTAACCTTCAACGAAGTTAGACTGTTCTTGGTATTTTGAGCTTTTCAATATTTTTTTAAAAGACTTATTTTTATGCAAAATTTCATTGGTTTTCTCTCAATCTCTTTAGATTTTTTTTTTATTTTTTTTTGTAAATCTCAAATGTTCTCTCTAAGTTTTTCCTCGTTTCTCTAGGGGATAAAAACTTAATTCTTCAAATGTCATAAAAACTTATTGACTAGTATTGTTTTTTTAATTTGAAATTATGCCAAGATTGACTCAACTAAAAAAGGAATGAAATTTGGAAAATAAATACCAATTGAAAACACTTGCATTTTTTCAACCCATTTAATTATTCAAACTAACTAACTTAGTTACTCTAATAAAACTATACCCCAAAGTTAAAAAGTGGTAAAAATAAGCCTACAAAGAGAATCATAAAAATTAAAATTAGTAAAATTAAGACAAAATTAATATAATAATTAAATCTATTTTAAATAAGGTCGGACAAAAATAGGTGGCTACAAGTAGCATATCGATAATTTATTAGATATTTCAAGAATTATAATATCTCTTGAGAACATGTAGTTGTTCATTTTTTTAATAACAAAACTAGTTTAGGAATGATTATAAAACCAAACTTTTAACCTAGACAATTTAATTATAGAGCAAAAATATATAGTCTATAAGTTGACTGACTAAAAAAAAGTAAGACATTTAAAAGGGAAAAACTACAAAAGGGATAAGAAAGGTAGTAAATACAAAAAATAAAGTCATTAATAACTCATACTGCAAACAGAAAAAAATTTACACAAATCAATAGAAAAAATACACAATTGATATACATTAAATTTGGTATACTAGTTGAATCATAAATCTCTTAGTTGCTAACACATTCCAACGACATTTGAGTTATGCTCACCGTTGATGATAAATTTTGACCAAGGATAAACATACCTGATTGATGCGTAGGTTAGTAAGAGAACTAGATATATAGAAGAAATCAAAAGTTCTAAATTACCTCATATGGAGCCATAAGAGGAATATTTATAGAGAAAGTTGACCTAGGTTGTTTCCTAGGGATAGAAATCACCTTAGGATAATTTAATGACCTACGGGGCTAAGAGGCATGCTTGATTTTATGTTTGGCTAGGGTCGATCAAGGTCGAGCATCTTGTTTGGGCCATATCTCGGGTCCAAAACGCTCTCTCGGGTCGGAGCATGCGTAATGCATGCCTCGTTAGGTATTTAGCAAGGCTCGACCTCAGCTGAGCACACTAGAGCCAACCCTCTTTTCTTTGGCCCATTTTGATCCCTAGTTTCCACTTTTGGCTCGTATCACGCTTTTTCTTGATCTCGTCGTTTTTAAATTTCAATTATACTATTCGATCCAAAATCACCTATAATACTCATTTTGGTATATTATTAAAATAGTTTCAACTTTCATATGTCTTTAGATATTTTTCAATTATATTATTTTTATTAGTCGGTAGTTATGATTAATGTTAAGCTTTATGTGAAATTTTGGTGAGAGTTAAAGCCATCTCAAAGAGAGATCCTTTTAATTCTCTCTCTCAATTTTTCTTAGAAGTTATTGGTGGGAAATTTTATTTATATTTTTTGTGATGGCTTGACTCATCTCAAAATTTTTACTCACTCACTAAATGTATGTTAGTTTATCATCAATCTTATTTAACACTAGTCATTATTGATTAAAAAGAAATAATAAGACTTATAAATTAAAAAAACCAAGAATATATAAAAAGCTTTAAACCTCAAAAGGTTTTTTGGAGATTCAAAAGGTAGTCGAGACACACTTTAAGCATTGTCCTGATTACAATTATTCGTTTTATACGAATTGCAAGTAGACTACAACGATCATCCTAAAACTAGTGGGATATACATAATGAAAGTACAAACTAGTACAACAGTACATAAAAACAAGAAACTAGGACATATAATACACACCTAGTAAAATCTCCCACCCTACCCTAGACTAGATGAGGTCTGTCTCATAGACCTAGACTCTTTAGGTGACCCTCGAACACCTTATCCGTGAGGGCCTTTATAAATAGATCAACAACATTGTGTTCCCAAGCGATTTTTGTGATGATCACGTCTCCTTGGTGCACAATCTCCCAAATCAAGTGATACTTGCACTTTATATGCTTTCCACGTTTGTGGCTCATAGGCTCCTTGAAATTAGCCACAACATCACTATTATCAAAATAAAGGATGATGGGTTTTGACATATCAGGAACAACGTTGCGCCATTACTGTACAACACCGTACATGCACCGAAATTCTTCGTTTTTCATCCTGGTCCTTAGAAACATTTGCCAAAAACAAGACCCGGACTTACATACTCGATAACAGTAAATTAAACGCCCAAAACAATGGGTCATTTACAACTTTAATCAAAATTAAGGCGATAAATTTAAGGTTCCAACATTTGAAAACGCCTCATTGCAAAACCGCATTCATCACATTTAACACATTCATAATGCAGAATGTAAAATCCCACCTAAACTCTAACTTTCAAATCAAATTGGAAAATTAAAATCGCATGATTTGACTCTGATACCAGTGAGGGGATTGAATCTCGTGCGAAAGCGTGTGAACATTGTATGATTTAATTTTCAATTTGATTTTAAAACAGAAAATCCAGAGAAGAACAAATATAATAATTTATAGGATAAACATTCATGATACATCATGCTTTAAAGAGAAAATGAAGAGAACTCATAAACATACTCTTGTAGAATATGCATCTTCACGAACTTTTCCTCTCTGATGGTCACGAACTAATCTCACAATCACAACAATCCAACTCCAACGGAATGAAATCTTCTTTGGATGCCACCACGAGGGCTTCCTCATTATTCTGTAAGATGAAAATTGAAGCGGAGTTGTGGGCTTAGTTTTTGATCAATTTTGGGAGAAGGGATTTGTTGAGAGAAAAGGACTGTGAATTTATGCAAAAAGTAAGTCTCTGGAGAAATGGGAGGACGAAGATGATTATTCCTCTCTCTGTGATTTTTCATGTTATGGAAAAGAAAGAGAGATTCAAGGAGAGAGGGAGTTAAAACTAACTCTCCTTCTCAAAATAATTTAAAATTAATAATTAATAATTAAATAAAATTAATTTGAATTTTAAATAATTTATATATAATGCCTAATTTTATTATATATAAATAACTAATCGACCTATATAGTATCATATATAACATATAACCTATAATTTATATCATATCACTTATAATATAACCTATAGCTTATTAATCTCTCATATAATCTATAGAATTAAAATGATGAATCACATTCAAATTAATTTTAACCTATAATTTTTATATGAATCATATTCCTATAATTAAAATTTGAATCATATTTAAATATTTATTTCTCTAATTAAAACTTTATATTATAATGTATCATATACATTATATTAATTATACCTTATATAATTAATTTTTTTAATTAATTTGAAAAAATCAAACTAATCCAAAATTAATTGATTCTCATTAATTCTCATTGAGCTAATGAGGGGATCTTATGGACCTATAGATTGAAACTTCAATTATACTTGATTAATTAATTAAACTCTTTAATTAAATTAATCAACCTTTATTAATTGTCGACACTCCATTAGAGACCATTAGTTGCATTCTTCACACTATAAATACATTTTTATGTCTATTGAATATAACCAATCAACAGGCGATGACCATTCACAAATTACTCGTAGGTATAAATTAGTCAAATTGTCCATTCGAAAATATGTCATTTTTAAGGTAAAAATCGATTGAACTTGGCAAGAAAAATGAAAATATGATTTACGAGATGAAAGAGAGAAAATTAAAATAATATACAAATTGGTTTTTTTTTTTTTTAAAGTCTAAAATACAAATTGAATAAAACTTATAAAAATAATAAACAAAAAAGTGCGAATCCGGGGAATCGAACCCCGATCAGTACCATGGGAGGGTACTATGATACCACTACACTAGATGCGCTGACATGAAAAAGAGTGATTATTTAATTTAAAATTGTTTATAAATAGAAAAACAAAGTTTTAGATAATATAGTATTTGCTTTTTTAAAAAAATTTTTAATGAACATTATAGACTGGAAATTTGAACTTTTGACCTCCTGGTGATTGTAATTTTAAACATAGAAAACTCTTTTTTCCATCGAACAATTACTGAATCGACAAGCCATATATATTGTAGAAATTCAATCCCCTAATTAGAAAATAGAAAATTTGTGAGGAAAAATAGTATATATAACCTGAATACACTTGCAAAGTGATTACACCTAAATTATTAGAAACAATATCGTGAGAGATGAAAAAATAATAATAATCAAATATCATGGGAGGGTATTATGATATCATTACATTAGATGCATTGATATGACAAAAAGTTATTATTAAATAAATAAATCCAATAAAGTTTACAAAGATAAAGATAAATTTAAAATATTATATTAATTGGCTTTTCCTTTTTGTTTTTTTTTAAATGATATTAATATGATATGTGGGAGATTTGAACCTTATACCTATTGGTATTTTAAACATAGAAAGCTTTTTTTTTTTTCATCAAATCATTACTGAATTGACAAGTCATATATATTATGGAAATTCGGTCTCTTAACTAGAAAAAATAACATAAAATCAAATTTAACTTTCATGAAAATACCAATTTAGTATTTTGAACTTGGGTTTGTAACAATATCGAATTTGAATCTCTCTTATAGTCATGTCAACTTCTTCATTCAACTAAAAAGAAAAAGTACATTTCAAATTTTCAATTATCATTTATAAGTATTTATAGATAAATAAAACAATAATCACTAACAAACTAAGGCTTGATTTGGAATTTGTGTAGTTTTTAAAATAATTGTGGAATAATTTTGCTTATAAAAAAATCAGTTGTGGGAATAAGTAAAATAGTGTTCGGTAGAGTTTAATTTTTAATTAGAAAAAATTAGTTACAATGCTTAGTAAATGAATACTAAATTGGTGTAATTTAGTTATATGAACAAAATAGATTATCATTTGAATTATTATTTGGGGTCTTTTTAAATATAAAAAAGTATTTAAAAATATTTATACTTTATAGCAAAAAATTCTAAAAGTATAGTACTTTTGGAACTTTTTTCTATAAATTGTAAATATTTTTTATATTTAAAAATGCCCTTGAAAATTGTTATAAATAGAAAAATACCAAAAATATTTACAATTTATAGCAAAAAGTTGATATTCATATTTAATGTATAATTTATTATAATATAATTATTCGAAAACATATATGATTTGAATTGCAACTATTTTGTTTAATTTAATGTTTTTTTATAAACGATTTTTTTAAATAATTGTCATAAAAAATTAAAGCAATTAAAATTTTGAATAATTGTAAGAAAATAAATTAATGGAATAAAATTTTGAGATAGGTAAGGAAGATACCAAATTTTTAGGAAAGCTAAAATCTAAAAGCTTCATCGAATAGTTTTACCATGTTAGAACAAATTTAGAAGTGACATTGAATAGATCAATGAACAAATTTAAGATTCTCATATAATCGCTTTTTAGGACTACAACAACAATTCGAAACGGGGCCTAACTTATATCACTAACCTTGCACATTTGTAGTTTTATTTATTATTTTCTCTCTAATAATAAATTTCTATCTCTCTTCCGTAGTCGGTACACACTATTATTGAATCAATTTTGGGTTCCAGGCAACAACCTTAGGATCACATAACCCTAGAGGGGTAATTAGGGTTTATTTAAAAGTAATAAAAACTTTTTACTAATGTGGGCCCAATTAAACAAATTAATAAACTTTTGTTAATTAGTAATTTAAACAAATTTTTTATGCATAAACAAATTCAAGAACAAACTATAGTAATTAATTCTATACAATAAAATATATTAATAAATTAATTACAAAATTAAATAGGAGAGGGATAGAGAAATTGACATCGAGAATTTTACAGTAGTTCAGCACATTCGACCTACATTCACTTCCTAAGCTCTTCTTAGGTATGTCTCTACGAACTTGACTCTTTCCATAGCTTAGAATTGAACCGCTACAATGTTCATTTTTTCGGGAGCAAGAACGAACCCGATCCTTTCCACAATTGAGGATCAAACCTTAGAACCAAACTTTTTATAGATCAAGAGCAATCCTTACAATGAATTTGGAAATGAAGAACAATATGAGAAAAACTTTATTGAAGAGTAGATTTACAAAGTTAACACTCAATTAATCAATCTTCACAAGATAAAATATATCTCTAAAAAAAAGATGAAAAGAAGAAAATTAAAGCTTGGAGAGAGAACAATAATAGCGACATAATGAGTTATAGAGGATTGGTGTTGGTGTTGGTGTTGATATTGATTTGATGCGATGTGGTTTGATCCCTAATACTGTTGAATTCTCTCTAGGCTCTCTGAATGTAGAATTATTGCCCATGAAATGAGAAGAGCTCCCCTATTAATAGGACTCTATGATGAGCTTCATGGGCTTGGGCTGGCCCATGGGTTTGGGCCTGATTGACCTATGGGTTTAATTGGCCTATGGATTTGGGCCCAACCCTTGGGCTCATTTACTTGGATTTAGGCCTACTTTGGTATTTAGGCCTCACTAAACCCAACTTTGGGCTCAACTGAACTTTAACCCAAATAATTATATGGCTAAGTTAATCTTATCAGATTCAATGGTCATGATGACACCACGGGACGTCATCGAAATTTGTCTTCAATTTCAATTCGGAACATGTGTCAACTCCTAATTGATCCTAAATTTAATGATTTAGAATTTCATCATTAATTTAGTAAATGACGTGTCAACTTGTGATTGGTCCAAGATTTCTTATTCAACAAATGCCCCATTTCGAGATTTATGCACATATATGGGTGGATGAATCTAAAAAAATATAAAGTTGGTATCAAAATCTAAAGATATCTATTCTTGAATTTGACCTCAATTGATGTGTCAGTCAAACTATGAATTTAATTCATAAGTTTAACTTGACTTTGGGATAAAATTTAGAATATGACCAAATTTTCAAAAATAAAAAATAAAAAATTGAGCTTTGTCCCAATTTAATTTGATTTTAGGGATAAAACTCAAAAATTTTGAATACAAATTCAAGTTTCACCCCCAATTTAATTTAATTTGGAGATGAAAACTTAAAATTTTGATTTTAAGAAAGAAATTTGGAATATAGCCAAATTTACGACAATTTTTTAGCTTTGTTCGAATTTAATTTGATTTTAGAGATAAAACTCAGAAATTTTAAATAAAAAAAAAAAAAAAAAGTTTCACCCCAATTTAATTTAATTTGGAGATGAAAACTTAAAATTTTGGTTTTAAGAAAGAAATTTAGAATATGGCCAAATTTATGAAAAACTTCGAGCTCCTGTCCTAATTTAATTTGATTTTAGGGATAAAGTTCAGAAATTTTGAATTTAAAATAAAGGAATAAGTTTCGTCCCCGTTTAATTTAATTTGGGGCTAAAACACGATTAATATTAATGGCCGAAAAGGAGGGAAGAAAGATAATCAAAGGTAAAATTTGGGGGTTGATTTTTTTTTTTTTTTTTAAAAAAAATCTTGATTTAAACAAATCCTCAATTTCCTATTCGACCCTAGATTCAGTTAGTCCTCTATAAATAGGACTCTAAGCCTTCTTCAATCCAATCTCAACCCAGGTAAAGAATCCCTCTCTCTCTTTTTTTTTTTCTTTTTTTTTTTTTGCCCGAGCCGCGCTGGAGTCGTGTCGTCTTTAGCACCTTCATGCAAAAGTCGAGCCGTCGGAGCCACGAGCCATCCCATGCAGCCCAGCCAAGTGGAGCCGTGAGTCGTCCGCCTAGCCAGCCGCGCCTGACGAACGGAGCCGCGCTCCCTTTATCGCCTGTGAATCGAGCGCCGTCGTGAAGTTTCCACAGCCGCTGCATTTGTTGTCCATCCAACCGCTGACTGTTGACTGCCACTGCTCGCATCCGCCATCATCGGTTGAAGGATTGAGAGAGGGGCACCCTAGGGTTCCCGCGACTCCTTCTTTTTCCCCATTTTTTTTCTTTTTTTCCCCCTTTTTCTCTTTTTTTTTTCCTTTTAATTTATTACTTATTATTTATTATTTTTTTCAACAATTTTTTTTTGTCTTCATCCCTTTTTTTCTTTTTTTTTTTTCAGCCGAAATTTCTCTTCCTTTCTTTTTTTTAAGCAAAACTCTTATTTTTTTTAAAAAAAAAAATTATTCTTTTTTTATTAAACATTTCTTCAACAATTTTTTTTCATTTATTATTATTATTATTATTAGAAATCTTTTTTTTTAACATTTTTTTCCTTTTTTTTTAGCAAACAACATAAATAAAAATATTTTCTTTTTTTTTTTTCCTATTTTTTCTTTTTTTCCTTCTTAACTTTAATTGCAACCATCATCACTCACTCTCTCTCTTTTTTAACTAACTTTCCCCCTTACTATTTTTTATAGGAGTTAAAGCGCAACTCAAGGGTGCAAAAAAAAAAAAAAAATTTTTAATCTCACCGGCTCGTCAGTAAACTTAAAGGGTAGGTTTCCTCTTTCACAAGCTTTGTTTCATAAAAAAATTCTTCCTTTCTTTTTTTGTTGTTGAAATGTTTGACCGCATAACCGATTCTTAGGTACATAGGGATGACCCCGACGTGGTCTATCTGTTGTACTTGTTCGTGCTCGTGCTCGTGCTTCCTGATTGTCATGGGGGGGGGGGGGGGGGGGAAGGGTGGGGAGAGGAACACAAAGGCTTGCAACTCCCTCATTCGATCACCCTAGGGACGATCCCGGAAAGGTCTACCTTGTAGCGTTGTTCGTGCATCCTAATCCTCATGGGAGGAGCCTTGCAAAGGCTTACAACTCTCTCATTTGATCATTCTTGGAACGATCCGAAAAGGTCTACCTTGTAGCATCGTTCATGCATCTTAATCGTCATGGGGGATGGGGGGAGGGGGGAGGGGTTTTGCAAAGGCTTACAACTCCCCCGTTCGATTACCCTAGGGATGACCCCGGGAAGGTCTACCTTGTCTCGCCGCTTGTGCATCCTAATCGTCATGGAGGGCCCCCCCAAAGGCTTACAACTCCCCCATTCGATTACCCTACGGATGATCTCGAAAATGTCTACTTTGTAGCGCTGTTCTGCATCTTGATCATCATGGGAGGGGCCTCGCAAAGGCTTACAACTCTCCCATTCGATCACCCTAGGGACGATCCCGGAAAGGTCTACCTTGTAGTGCCTTTGTGCATCTTAATCGCCAAGGGGGAGGGGGGCTCATTCAATCACCCTAGGGACGATCCCGGAAGGATCTACTACGATTCCCCCATTCTCATTTTGTAGGAAATTGTCACAGAGAATTGGGTTTTTTTTTTTTTTTTTTAAATCTCTGAACCCTATGGTTGAGGCTCATCCACCTATGACATTTTTTTTTGCAAAACGATGGTTCACTTAACCGAGCACATTTTATCTGATGAGAGACACCTCGTGATTCTTAAAGACCGGAGTCATCCCATAAAGGAAGGACTTAGCCTTCCTGTGGCAAAGTCATTAGTCGGTCCTTTTGTTGATTACTGGCCAAGTCTAGATGACAACATGATCCTTTCCAAATTAATGGAAGTGCCCTTGACCTGGGGAGAGCATGCATGGATTCTGCGATCTTTTATTCATGAGGAGACCTCTAATCCAAATCAAGTGCTAGCTCTCGGACGTCATATAATTGAGGGCCAGGTTCATTGAAATGCCATGACAAAAGTCCCTGGAGAATTCGACTTTGTTAACTGTTATTGGGAGTGGCTCGAAGTTGTAGTTGGTCGAAACGAGCGATCCCTTCGTGACATTAGTTTGTTTGGCGCAGTGACGGCCTCCTTATACACATATGATCGCAATGGTGATATAGTTCGAGCTTTTGTGAAGCCTGGTGCCCTTCAACCAACACTCTTCATACCGTGGTGGACAAAACATCAATTTCTTTATGGGTTCTCTGGTTGCTCGAGGGTCTTTCGATCAAAGGAAGCTTTTACGAGGAAGTGGTTCCTTCCCTCAAAGAGTTAATTGGTTATCGCGACAAAGAGAAGACTTTTCGAAAACATGTGAACACTTTTTTCAGGTATATTTTTCAATAGTGTGTTCATAGAGAGAAAATCGCATGACGTCCTCGAAGCATGACTCCTCAGTGTCTATCAACTTCTGGATCTCTTTTTGGTTCCTAGGGGCTTGCAAATATGAAAATCCTACTACAAGGAAATAAAAGAAAGCCTTTCGTTCCTGGTCCACGCAAAATCCTGATGGTGCGCAGATCGCATTTCGAGATTGGTCAAGCAGGGAAAACATGATATTCGCGGAGATAGAGGTAGGAGACAAGTTGAAGGACAAAACCTATCTGGCCGCCTTTCTATCCTATTGGTTAATCTTTTAATCTTTTTGTATTTCCTCAGAAAGGAGCTTACCTTGGCCCCGGGGTCTTTAGAATGGCTAGCTTGATGGCTAACAGGACTGTTTATAGTCTCGTTGTTATGGTCTTGGCCAATATCTACCATGGTCTCAGCTGATAATAGAGGTTTCGAACCCAATTAGGAGTATGGACTTTCACTTCCCTATGCATTATGTCCATGGCTGGCTGGTCCATTACTTCAACATGCATTACCCCGTCCCTACAGCTGTTCGGGGTCCTAAGATGGCCAGCTTTTCTGGCGAAAGTGGCCGATTTACTCTAACGAGTACGAGGCACGTGAGCTGATCCATAGCGGCGCTAGTATTCAGCGGCACGCAAATATTCAGAACAAGAGTAGGCATAAACGCTTGACTGATGGTAAAGACCTATCTTTTCTGAAGTCCAGTTATTTCTCCAGCGTGCGATCAGGCTATTTATCCTCTCAGTGTGGGAATGTTCGAACTATAGAGTCGTATAGCCCCTTTCGTTTTGGCCGACAGTTTGGCTTCCATCAGGACATTTCGAATGATATGGGGGAAATACCACCTGCCTCTATGTCGAAGAATGTTTTACATTACTGGAGAATAAGGCACGAGACACAAGCCCTTGTCTCAATTATTCCTACCGACTCGTACATTGGATCTGCACACCTATGTTACTCCACGTTTTAAGGATTGGTGGTTAACAAAGCACGGGAACTACTTCGAAGAGAATCGTCATTTGTTAGTGACTAGTGCTATCCCCCCCCCAGCGCCACTGATGCGTTATTTTATGAAGTGAAATTATAAAATGAGATGCGGTGATGGAAATACGTTGAGCAACAAGTTTTCTCAGCGGAATCCAAGTATAAACCCCACTGAGTTTCCTGGTAAGTCCAGGGTCGAACTCAGGGACTAGGAAAAACAGTATACGGTGATAATTTCTAAGAAGACCTTGCAGTAACCAAATAATTCAAATAGTTGTTTGTGTTGTTGCTTGCAGTGTAAAAATAAATGTATGCGGTAGATTTGAGAAAAGTTTGATTATGCGGTAGATACACTGAGTATGCGGAGGAACGGGTTGAGAAGGTCTTTCTCTAGCATTTCTCGAGAATGCGACAAACTATGCGATCATGCTACACTCATGCGATAGCAAATCATTTTCCAATGCAAATGCGGTGCTCCTAATTCTAGGATGCATGTGTTGAATGCAACAATGTCCATAAAGCTTATTTCTAAGTCTCTATTCTTTTCCTATGCGATGATGCAAGATGCACACAAAGACAAGGTGACTGCATACAATCATATCTTATTGCTAGGATGCATGCAATGCGTTAACAACAAAAAATGCATATTCCTAAGCTTCTATATCTTGATTATGCGTTCTAATATGACTCTCCCGAGCCTAGATTCTAACCTGACTTTTCCAAGCCTAGATCCCGTCCTTAGACTACCCTCCCAAGTATCTCTAATGGACGAATGAAGCATACATAATACAAGATAATCGCATAGAGTGAATATCCCCAATTAAGCTAGCTAAGTACTTCTTAACCCATTCGACATATTTAACTACTCATGCGTATTAAAAAGAGAGTGAACAGATAAAGAAGTAAATTCCATTTCTATAGATAAGAATAAGTACAAAATGACAATGGAAGATAAGGATAGAGAGCTTGGTAGCAATCCCTTGCTTTCCAAGGCCTTTACACTATCAACACTATTATGTTCGAAAGATAATCTTGCTTCCGTAGGTGCTGGCCTTCTCTCCGATCTTGATGCTTTCGGCACTTTTCCAAACTCACCAGAACGATCTATCGGCACAATCTCGCTTCTCTCACTTCCACCTTAAAATAAAAGAAAATCTAAGAACAAGGCTATTCTAATTATGGAGAAAAATTATCTAAGTATCTGAACTATCCGGACTCGCTGAACCCCTTTTCTGAAGGTTGCCTTCGGTATTTATAGAGCTTTGGGGTGAAAGGCGGCTTCTCTCTTATGATTGCACAGATGGGATGGCTTTAATTCTCTGACTGATGCACCAAATATTTGTCAACGAAAAGCTGAGTGCTTGTTATCGTTAGCGGCTTGTCAACTTAATTCGGATTCGACCGTCATCAGCTTTCTGTCTCATCGTGATTAATTATGCTTTTCACCTAGATGCGTCCACCAAGTTGTGCTGGCTCTATGTGGAAATCCTTCTTGAGCAAATGTTTGCGAGCATAAATCACCGCAAAAGCCTTGCGGTAATGCTGCGCTCGACCATTAATTTCTTGTGATTGTGCTTTCTGCCTTACGTCAATGCATATTCTGCATAAAAATACAAAACTTAACTGTTCTTATGCGATGAACGCATGCGACCGCAATGTTATGAATTTAATGCTTTTTGGACGCAATCTAACATATTTTATCAACGCAAACCTGCATTGTTTAATAACTTAGCACTGTAATAACGTGCATTTCTGCCCGTTATCACACCCCTAAATTTAAACAATGCTTGTCTTCAAGCATAAGCTAAAGATTTTCTTTAGAAAGTCAGTCGCAATCTCTTTTCCTAGATTTCTCAAGGATACTTCATTCAAATCTTATACACCAAAATTTCGTTAAGTCTTATTCAAGTCTCTTCTTAAAATATTTCTAAGACCTAGAGACTGCAAGTTTAACCTTCAAAAGAACTTTACTAGATTCCAGGACATCGCATGATTTATTTCAAAAAGAACTTTTTCACTGGGGTGTTAAATGATTTTTATCCTTGCATATTTTTTACATTGTTATTTTTCTCTGACCTTGCGCTAATCCAAGTGCCTCGCCTTCGTTTTGGCTTACCCCCACATGTGTCATGCAGACATCCAACTACGAGCAAGACGCTCTTTCTCAGACTAAGCTCATACCTACTTGGCAGTAGAGTTGCGGTCATTTATTTATGCGTTGATCCTGGTGACTTACTTTCGTTTTGGCTTGCCCTCACGTATGTCATGCGGACATCCAACTACGAATAAGTGCCATTCACAACTTAACTCTTATCAACATGGGTTTCTCCATTGCGTTGACAGTGAAGTTGTTATTCTTAAAATTTTCCTCTCTCTCCTTTTTTTTATAGAGCTAAAAATGGCAAGGTCGAAAATAAATACCTCACCCCCAAATTTAAAATGCGGCAATGTCCTCATTGCCAAATGATTGAAAGAAGTCATGCGATGTTCTTAGGAAGTTTGGTAAAGGGTCAGTTTGAAAGAAAGCTAGCAGACTACTAACTTCTAGAAATATTTCATGAGGTGACTGTCCTAAAATTAAGTTGACTCTAGTATATACGAAAAAAATAGAAGCATGTGTTTCATCATTGAAATCATAATTGACAAAGAGACAGCATGCGGTGACTTACTAAATTTATCAATGTTAAATGATTGCAATAATCAAAGAGGAGACGGTGATAAAACTTTCAAAATTAAAATGTGCTGTGATAGTGCAGAATTTAGAATAAAGTCAAGGAAGAATACAACCCCCAAATTTGCGTTGTCGCCCGTATTGTTTTTTGACGTATCCTGCTTTGCGAGGATCGACCTCCTTTGGATTGCGGTGACGAAATAAAGTAGTTGTGTCTTCGTGTAATGCCTCCGCAATCGTGTACCTTGATCGTTTTCAAAGAAAACGTTGAGAGGGTCAAATGATAGAAAATATTAACAATTTTTTTTTTTTATATATATATAGATATAAAGAAGTAAATGTGCAATAACAGATAACAATATTGTGATGAAAGTTCATGAAGTTTTGATGTAGGAAAAGGGTATTAAAAAGGATTGTGTCCTTGATGAGGTACTCAAAGACTGCTTATTTTGCGGTGCAAGCTGGACTTTTTACGTCCATGGCGGCTTTTTCTTCTTTTCTTTGACCTCTGGAATCTTGACTGCCTTGATCCAGAGCTTTTCCCTATTGATGTTTATTAAGATTTTCCCATTGTGCACATCAATTTGAGTGCGACCGGTCGAGAGGAATGGTCGTCCCAATATGATGGGCACATCTTCGTCTGCTTTATAATCCAAAAATGATAAAGTCTGCCAGCAAGATGAATTTATCAATTGAGATTGCGGCGTTTTTCAACTCTCCTTTAAGGTGTATTTGGGATCTATCCGTAAGCAACAGAGTTTCCTTCGTGGGCGTGAGTGTGCCAATATCCAATCGTTTGAAGATTGATAGCGACATTATGTTTATACTCGCCCCAAGATCACATAGTGCTTGGCCACTGTAGACCCTTCTAATGGAGCATGGTATCGTGAAGATTCCTGGGTCACACATTTTTGGTGGGATCATAGCATTTTGCGTTATTGTCGTTGTTGTGAACTTGTCTTCATCATTTTGTTTCTCTTTCAATCTTTGCGGGCATGGTGATGGTTGGACTTCCTCTGTCTCATATTCTAGAGGCTTAAGGGTAGACGCAACTTCAGGGTTCATCTTCTCGAGCTTTTCCGAATTATAAGTCAACGAGTCTTTGGTTGTCACAGCATTCAAGTTGGTCGTGATGGGTTCCTCCCCTACTTCTGCAGTCATTTTGTCGCTTAGCAAGGAGACTGCTAAGCGTTGTTCCTTCCCTGTACCCCCAACGTTGCGCGGAAGCTCAGTTGAGCTCGGCAAAGATCCTTGCGGTCTATTTTTGAGCTCGCCCGCAATATCCCAGCTGAATTTCGAGATTTCGGATGGACGTTGCTTGATTCTGAAGCACTGATTCATTTTTCTCAATGTACTGCTTCAACAAGCTCTCTAAGGACGAAGATTGTGGTGTTTGCGAGTTGCTGGCTTGGTTATGCATTGGACCGTTGTTTCTCAGGAAAAATCCGGGTGGCCCTTCTTTTTGCGCCACTGGTTGGAAGCTTTGTTGTTGATTTTTCCACGCGAAATTTGGGTGGTTTCTTCACTCGGAATTGTATGTATCGGAACAGGGATTATTCTTTATGAAGCATACTGACTACGGATTTTCTGGGCATTCTTTCATCGAATGGGTGTCTCCACTGATGACACAACTTGTGGTCGTTTGAGCAATTGCGTTGACCTGCCCTTTCTTCGCTCCCATGCTGTTAATTGCGATGCTTTGTATCAAACTCATCATCGCAGTCATTTGATTCTCGTCGCTTCGAATGCTACACTTAGGCACATTACTTGACATCACAATTTCCTTCTATCCTTGCTAATTCTTAGCAAGCCCTACTTTATTCTTCTATATGATAAAGTTTTGCTCAAAGATGCTTTTATAGTTTTCAAAATAGAATGTTTATCTCTTATTTGTCAAAACAACTTGATGTGTCTATATGCGATGAGCAAAACTTTGCGTCATTTATTCACTTAGAGACTGTTGATCATGGTTGCACTCTTCGTTTTGGCTTATCACCACAGGTGTCATGCGGACATCCAACTACGGTTGTGTGCCAATTTCAACTTTAACTCATGATAATCAGAGGAATTGTCTCTTGCATCCTTTTATTTATGTTTTTGTTTCTTTGTTTCTTTTTTTTTTTCATACCGCGTTGTTCTTGGAAACCCACCTTCATTTTGGCTTGCTCCTACGAGTGTCGTACGAACATCCAACTATGAGTAGGCTCCTTTCACAACTAAACTCTTATCAGGTTGGAACAATTTTGAGGTTTTCCCTTGCGCTGACATTGGAGTTTTGCATAATTTTTTAAAAATGAAAATGGACACATTTTCTTAACTATAGCATAATCTTGATCTCATCTACTCAGACCTTCCCTACCCCCAAATTTAAAGATGAGCAAGGTTCTCATTGCGTTGTTTGGAGAGACTAAACAAACACTTAGAAGAAAATTTCAAAAAGAAGGTTTGAGTAGAACTTTGAAAGATAAAAGGTAAAGTATAGCTAAACTAAGTGTTAGTCAGAATTTACTAAGTATGGAAAATGTTTCTAAGTATAAATATGTAATAGATCATAGAAACGTAATGAAGATCGTAAAAATAAGAAAAAGGCACAGGCAAAAAGTGGAGTGAATATATACTCTGATTGTATTGACTATTAACAAAGTATACAAATAAATTACAAATGAACGCATTACAAAATTTTCGTTACCTGTACAAGTCAAAGAATTTTATTAACTGATAAAAGAATAAATGAATTGAAAATTTCTTTCAAATTTGATTCAGAAGGGTGCACGATTTAAAAATTCACATCATGCTTCCATTAAACGCAGAAACATATTTGCTGAGGACGGGCAACACACATGTACTCCCGCAACACGCCCCTTAACTAGACACATTTCTGGAGGATACCTCAATGTAGCGCATTTAGCTAAGGATGGGCAAAGAGCACACAAGCGCGTAACACACCCCTCAATGCAATGCATTTGGGTATAATGGACGCAAGGTGTCTCTTGTTAACACACAATGCACCTATCATCGCATTTCATACCAGTATTTATTTTTCTTTTTTTTTTTAATTCATCTAAAACACAAGTCAAAAAGGACTTTGCGATGTTTAATGGTTCATCCACTCATTCACAAGAATTTACGAACGACGCTACTAAATTAAAGGAATGGAAGTACATACGAAATTAAATTGGAAGGAAATACAGAAAGCATTAAAAGCTAATCCTAATAGGCAGCAAATATGGAATTTAGAAAGAGATTAAAGAAAGCTGTAAAGATAGAGATTAAACATAGATATAGGGACGCTAATTGAAAGAGTTTTTCAGAGTTACCGCAATAGCATCCCCGCAAGTGGTCAATTCTGCTTGCCTGCACATGTCTTCAGGGACATTGTTCTCCTCCTTACCTCATCCCACAATATGTATGGGAGGAGATGCAATATAAGTCCTTTGGGAGTCACACTAGGTATGGGGAATGCATGCACTTCTCAAACCTTGCATTCTCCGCAACCGTAGGTTTTGAAAGTCCAGTGCTTATTTTGGTCCTGATGTGCTCCTGCGTGAAAAATACACCTGACCTCTGGGTCCGCTTAGAATTTAGGATCATTCCAGTACTCATAAGCCATTAGACTGCTCTTCGCGTTGAGCAATCAGTACAAAGAGATCTGTCCTGCACATATTACAAAAATATTCAACACTAACTGTTAACCATTCCCAGGCAACGCACCATAAACTTGTAACGCAGGATTTAATAGGTATGATTAATGATGTTCTATGCTCGAAATGATGCGATACTACCATTAGATATGCGTTAATGATGGGTGTTCACGTAGTGTGCCATGCGCTGTCACAAGTTTCCTTACGATAGAACCAAGTGTAATTCCACCGCAAGTTTCTCAATGTGATTTGAGGTCGAACACGGGGACTGATTTAGGTTATTACGGTATGTTCATGATATATGCGACCAGGTTTTCAATCTTTAAAAATGTGTTTGTACATGTGTATAAATTGCGATAAAATAAAGTAAAGCAGTAAAGATGCGATAATAAAATGAAATACAATAAACCTAAGCTAGATGATACAAGATACATGTTTCATGTTACAAGATGCTGGGGTCAAGGCTGGTTGTGAAAGTTATGCAAAGACGTGGAATGCGGTGGCAAGTCTTATGAACAGAATAGAAAGAGAAAGACAAATAATATACACAACGCAAGTTCTCAATTGCGTTGAAGCTACAAATGTTGTTCCGCTCTTATCTTGCGTACATCTTTCAGTGATCGGCCGCACTCCCACATATCTGTGGTGAAACAAAGACTAATGTAATGAACGCAAGATTGCTTCCATGTCTGGAAGTACTACTTGCTTTAGTTAACACATTCTTCTAACCTTCTCTCGATAGATCAGAATGGCATCTTCACTTCTGCTCTCACAGGTGAAGATGTCATCTAACATGCCTTAGCTAAACGCATTTTATATCTTTAACACATATTAAGTACTTGGTTAATTCATATTGCTTATCAGGGAATTAAGAAGATATCATAAAGAAAGTGATTGATGGGTGAACGGAAATAGACAGAAAATGATAAATGAAAGATATCGAAACATTTAATATCTCTATTAAGCATTTGATACATGGTGTGTGAATGAAAAGAGAATGAGAAAGTGAAATACAATGATGAAAGAGATAGAACAGATACAAACAAGTGCCAATGTCTTGGCACTGATTCGATGGAGATCTGCTTGCTGGGTAGGATGGATTTGATGGTAGGAAGAGCTTCCCTCTCAGGCTTGCTCTACTGATAGTAGGGATCTTTGCACAGAGCTTTCAGTTGGGTGTTTGGCAGATTAGTTCTGAGATTTACCTCTCGGTCTTATCTCGCTTCTTCCCGGATTTCTTCACTTAAGCACTCAGCTCAGCCTTTTCTCTCAACAGTTTTGCAGCATTTACCCCGTATCCCGTAGCATTCTTTTTCTCTGAAATCTATGGCGTATTTATAGGTGCAGATCTTTGACTCCGGCCTTGTGGTCCCCACTTGATTGTCATGGTTATTCTGAAGATGGAGGGATATTATTCCTTCTTTTATGCAATCAGACCGTCAATTCTGCATAACCGTTAGTTGTACACGTGTCTCAATCCTCTGCTTTTGCGTTGCTCAACTGCATCTTTCAATCATGGATTCGCATGCAGTGTTTTTTTATTACCGCATGCGGTTGCACACAGCTCTGGATCGACTGTCGCGTTGCGCCGTCATTGCGGTAATCGTCTCTTCATTGTTGATTGACGAGTGCTATGTGACAGAGATGCGTTGATCAGTTTCTCGTGAGCTTTGAGCGCAAGCGATGACTTGGTCTCCTGTAAAACAGAGTAAAGTTCAGCTTGTCTTCCATCTTTATGGTATTAATTGGTGTAATTGCAAACATTTATAATTATTATAATACTAGGCTGATTTTCATACAATATGTGCATATTTACTAACTTTAGGTTGCAATATCTAGATAAGGTGGCATAAATAACTTGTATTTCTACAAGTTATCAGAGGGATGCGATGGCCCCATTGTTTGCGTCACTATAATTCTTAATCTTTGATCGCTTTCCTGCCAATCCTTGTGATTTTTAGAAATGCGATCAAGTATACTTTTGACCTCCTCATATGTTTTGTCAAGCAGACCACCAACTGCTGTCGCATTGGCAGCGTTCTGCGAAGCAGGGTTCAGACCTTGATAAAAAAATCTCCGTCTGCAAGCAATTTGGTAAGCCGTTATGTGGACAGTCTCTTACTAGCCTCTTGAACCTCGCCCAAGCATCGCTGAGCGATTCGTTTTGTTCAAAATTTGTTATTAATTTCCTTCTCCTAGTATTCTCGGTTGGTGGAAAATACTTCTTCATAAACTTTTTCACCATTTGTTCCCACGAAGTTATTTCCCCCGGTTCGAGAGAATACGCCCATTTTCTCGCTTGATCGAATAAGGAAAATGGGAACAAAGTGAGTCGAACTTCCTCGGTGGAGATATTCGGAAACACAAAAGTGTTGCAGATTTTTATGAAGCTCCGGAGGTGGGCGTGCGGGTCCTCGCCACGCCTTCCTCCGAACTGTCCTACAGTCTGGATCATCTGCAGCATCACCAGTTTTATTTCGAATCAGGATCTATCAAGGGCAGGCCTCATGATTTTTGGAGAGAAATCGTAGAGGTTTGGCGATGCATAGTTCCGAATGGGCCTATTGCGATCATTTGCTAGTAGGATTGGATTCGCCATGACGTTGTTTTCGTTTGGTGCTCCGTTTCCAAGCTGCTCATTTATATCATCTTTATCTGGTTGTTGTTGGCGACTGTTTCTTAGTCTCTGTCTGAATGTCCTCTCAATCTCTGGGTTGTAATTCGCCAGAGATTGAGAGCTGAAAAGAAATCAGAAAAATTACCGTTAGCACACTGATTTATGAAGTCCCCAGCAACGACGCCAAAAACTTGATGCGTTATTTTCTGAAGTGAAATTATAGAATGAGATGCGGTGATAGAAATGCGTTGAGCAACAAGTTTTTTCAGCAGAATCCAAATATAAACCCCACTGAGTTTCTTAGTAAGTCCAGGGTCGAACTCAGGGACTAGGGAAAACAGTATGTGGTGATAATTTCTAAGAAGACCTTGCGGCAGCCAAATAATTCAAATAGTTGTTTGTGTTGTTGTTTGCGGTGTAAAAATAAATGTATGCGGCAGATTTGAGAAAAGTTCAATTATGCGGTAGATAAACTGAGTATGCGGAGGAACGGGTTGAGAAGGTCTTTCGCTAGCATTTCCCGGGAATGATCAAACTATGCGATCATGCTACACTCATACGACAACAGATCATTTTCCAATGCAAATGCGGTGCTCCTAATTCTAGGACGCATGTGTTGAATGCAACAATGCCCATAAAGCTTATTCCTAAGTCTCTACTCTTTTTCTATGCGATGATGCAAGATGCACACAACGACAAGGTGACTGCACACAATCATATCCTATCGTTAGGATACATGCGATGCGTTAACAGCAAACAATGCTTATTCCTAAGCTCCTATCTCTTGATTATGCATTCTAATCTGACTCTCCCTAGCCTAGATTCTAACCTAACTTTTTCAAGCCTAGATCCTATCCTTAGACTATCCTCCCGAGTATCTCTAATGGACGAATGAAGTATACATAATACAAGATAATCGCATAGAGTGAATATCCCCAGTTAAGCTAGCTAAGTACTTCTCAACCCATTCGACAGATTTAGCTACTCATGCATATTAAACAGAGAGTGAACAGATATAAAGAAGTAAATTCCATTTCTATAGATAAGATTGAGTACAAAATGATAATGGAAGATAATGATAGAGAGTCTGGTAGCAATCTCTTGCTTCCCAAGGCCTTTACACTGTCAACTCTATTCTATTCAAAACATAATCCTGCTTCCACAGGAGCTGACCCTCTCTCTGATCTCGACACTTCTAGCACTTTTCCAAGCTCACTGGAACGATCTATCGACACAATCTCGCTTCTCTCGCTTCCGTCTTAAAATAAAATAAAATCTAAGAACAAGACTATTCTAATTATGGAGAAAAATTATCTAAGTATCCGAACTATCCGAACTCGCTGAACCCCTTTTTTTGAAGATTGCCTTTGGTATTTATAGAGCTTCGAGGTGAAAGACAGCTTCTCTCTTATGATTGCATAGATGGGATGGCTTTAATTCTCTTACTGATGCGCCGAATATTTGTCACCGAAAAGCTGAATGTACTTGTTATCGTTAGCGACTTGTCAACTTAATTCGGATTCGACCGTCATCAGCTTTCTGTCCCATTGTGATTAATTATGCTTTTCACCCAGATACACCCACCAAGTTGTGTCGGCTCTATGCGGCAATCCTTCTTGAGCAGATATTTACGAGCATAAATCACCGCAAAGCCTTGCGGTAATGCTTCGCTCGACCATTGATTTCTTGTGATCGCGCTTTCTGCCTTATGTCAACGCATATTCTACATAAAAATATAAAATTTAACTATTCTTATGCGATGAACGCATGCGACCACAATGTTATGAACTTAATACTTTTTGGACGCAATCTAACATATTTTATCAACACAAACCTGCATTGTTTAATAACTTAGCACTGTAATAACATTCATTTATGCCCGTTATCAGCCACCCAGACTATCCAAAGCTAAAGGGACCAACCATAGAGGTAAGCAACTTCGCCTGACTGAGAAGGCTACAGTGATCGCATAAAAAGACGTTTCCAAATCGATTGAGGAGGATAGTCATAGTAGTACTGACGATCGTCATTGGAAGTGACCCTCTAAAAAGCACAGGGCATCGAATATCGATTTTCTTGAGAGGGTTCAAAATGATGCAATGGCTTCTAATGCTCTCAACCTACTGGTACGTCGTCTTTTTTTTTTTTAAAAAAAAAAAGTTCTCTCATCTCATCTTTTTGACTATACAGTTTACATTTAGTCTTAACTTTCTGTAGTCACCCTTGAACCTTTCTCTTCAAGGACTCGAGGCATCGTGAAGTGAATAATCTTTAGTAGGCCCTTTTGTCGCTGACTCAACTGTTGAGGGAGTTGGTACTTCCGAAGCGCTGCCAGTGGATCCCATGCCAAGGTCCTATCAAGTGTGTGCTATCCCTGGTGACATCCCTCATGCCAAGGAGGTGGTGGTCGTTGGGAACATCGAGGCTTCAGATCCTATAACCAAGGAAACTAGTTCCCTCTTGGTGCCTGTAATAGGAAGGGTTCTCCAACTCAGAAAAGCGTATAGGGTCTTGGCAAGTTCAGATGATCATGAGCTCTCGAGGCGAGTAAATAGGGTAGCACCCCTAGCCGTTCTTGAGGTTTTCGAGTTTTGTGCTGCCAATGTGGTTTTCGACATTTGACACCACGTGGCATTAGCCATGTGGGAGACTATACACAAGAAGATCATGCGTACTCCTTTCGAGAAGGTTCTCTATCTAGAGAAAGAAACTCATGAGATATTTCGAGCTATTTCTGAAATTTGAGGCGCCAACCTCCCTCCTCTCAGAAAACTTGTAGATGAGTATTTTTTTAAACATGGAGAAGTATAATTAGTTTTAGCTATCCTTTTCCTCTCAATTAACTCAAACAGGTAAGAAGCAACATTTGGAGGAGGCTAAGTCTAATATGAAGAAAATACTGTATGACGAGAGTAATGCTTTTGCTAAACGAAAAGCACTACTTGAACGCGACTCCTGAGCCTTACAAGAAGAGGAGGAACTGTTAGCCCTGTTGGAGGCCATCAGGGCCAAACGAGCCGAAATATCCCAGCTGATTTCTGAGAGCGGAGGCCTTTTGACTGGCATAAGCTTGAGGCCTCGGAGATGCGAGGGGCGATAAACGAGATCGAGACCACCCTAATCCTTTCTGATATATATGTCAAGGCTTTGGATATCCTACGTTAGATGTTAGAAGCCATGCAGTAGGAGTTGAGGAACTATCATTGAGTACCTTGACTTGACGTCGTTTGTCTTATTGGATTAGGCGTACATCAATGGGCAGTGGCCTAGGAGTTTTTTTTCCTTGTATCTTTCTTTTAGTTACTAGATTTATCTATTGTAGTGTTGAAATCCCTTACATGGAAGTTTTTTTTTTATTTTTTTTTTTATTTTTTTTATTTCCTCAGTGATGTTCTCTGGTGCCTTGTAGTCTTCTTTAAATTTCTGCTTCTTTTATTTATTTATTTATCTATTTATTTAATTTTTTTTACACTGGACTCATCAATATATATATATATACACACACACACACATATATATTTTTGACCACGTGACTGAACTTAAATTTCTTTAAGCTGCCTATGTACCCCTTAAAATGACGGGGAACAAGTCATAACGTAGTTCATACAAAGATTTTTTTTTCTTTTTTTCTTTTTCTTTACATTTGCTAAGCATTAATTGGGCCGATTCTTAGCCCGTCTTGATTAACTATCTTGTATGCTCTGTTTGTGTAAACTTCTTTGACGACGTAGAACCCATCCCTTTTAGGCATGAACTTATTTCCCATATGTCTTGTCGTGATAATTGGTCTTCTTACGATGAGCACTAGATCACAAACTTAAAAATATTGAGGCTTTGCAGTTTATCAAAGGCTTTAGACATTCGCGCTTGGTAACGTTCCAACGCTTATTGAGCTTCTAATCGTTTTCATCCAGTGCTTTCAACTCTTGGAGATGCAGTTTGGCATTGTCCTCTGTAGTCAACCCTTCTTGCACCGCCATTCTTAGCGATGGAATTTCTCTTTCCAAAGGAAGGACAACTTTTACCCTATAAACGAGAAAGTATGGGGTGACTCTTGTAGGGGTATGGTGAGTGGTAAGATAAGCCCACAACACTTCACCCATCTTTTCATGCCAATCTCTTTTCGACTTGGAGACAATTTTCTTCACCAGGTTGCACAACGTCTGGTTGAATACCTCTGCCAACCCATTTGTGGCGGCGTTATACATGGACGACTTGTACTGCTTGAATTTGAATTCTTCACACAACCTGTTCATGAAGCTGTTGGAGAATTATCTCTTATTATCCATCATGATTCGATGAGGAATACCATACCAAGAAATGATATGAGTGCGGATAAAGTCCATCACATTTTCTTTCTTAGCTTCCCTTAGAGCGACAACCTCAGCCATCTTGAAAAGTAATCAGTGGCTGCGAGAATATAAGAGTGCCCTACTGATGACTTAGGTGTTATAGGGCCAACCAGATCAAGCCCCCATGCACTGAAAGGCCACGAGGCTATAGTCGGATGCAGAGGCTCTAGTGGTTGATGAATGAAATTCGCGTGATATTGACAAGCTTTGCACTTCTTTGCGTATTCCATTGAGTCTTGGATCATCCCCGGCCAATAGTAACCTATTCCTTTCAGTTGGAATTGTAGCTTTGATCCAGCTTGATGTATGCCGCATACGCCTGAGTGTGCTTCCTCCAAAGCCTTTGCTGACTTCTTTTTACTGAGGCATCGAAGGGAGAGTCCTTCAAGGGATCTATTATATAAGACCTCTTTGTAGTAAATGAAATACACGGCCCTCCTTTGAACCTCGATTTTATTGCAAGGGTCGTCTAGGAGCCTTCCATGCTCAAGGTAATCTATGATGGGCTGCCGTCAATCTTCCTCATCAGTTAGGTAGACTGATATCACATTCATTTTCTCACATGCAGTCCCGACCGGAGGTATAACCTATCTTCGACAAAATGATATATTACAGGGTACATTATCCATGACTGTTAAGGCCGTAGCTAGGTTTGCCAAGGCGTCCACTTTCTTATTTTCTGTCCTTGGGAAATACTTCAATGTCACACTTTCGAATTTTTCCATCAACTGGCGAGTGTAAATGAAGTAAGGTTTCAAGTCGTCATGCATCACATCATACTGACATAAGAGTTGATTGAGTATCAACTTTGAGTCACTAAAAATCTCTATGCAAGCCACCCCAATCTCCAAAGCCACTTAGAGACCAATTATCAAGGCTTGGTATTCAACGACATTGTTCGAGCATAACTCAGCAAGTGAGAAGCTATAGGGCAACATGTGCTTTTCTGTCGAAATGAGGATGATGCATGCCTCCGCACCACTTCTCCATGTCGCACCATCAAAGAACATGACCCACAACCCTGAGGTTTTTGTGAAGAGAACTTCATCGTCGGGCAAATCTTCACTCAACTTTCAGTCTGATGGAACTGGGTGATCTGCCAAGAAGTCGACCAATTCCTGCCCTTTGACTGCCTTTTGCAGTACATAAATGATGTCGTACTGTTGAAGCATGATTACCCACTCGGCTAAACGGCCCGAGATGATTAGCTTGGACAGAACATATTTGATGGGATCGGCTTTCATGATTAAGTGGACTGTGAAGGCTTGTATGTAGTGCCTCAAATTATCTATGGTGAAGAAGAGCACAAAACACGTCTTCTCAATAGAAGAATAGTTGAACTTAGCTCTGTCTAGGGTCCTACTTAAGTAGTAGAGTGCACGTTCTTTTCCCTTCTCTCTTTCTTATGCCAGCAGTGCCCCTAGCGATCTTTCTTGCGCTGCGATGTACAGTATCAATGACTTACGCGTTACTGGGGCTCCTAAGATAGGAGGACTGATAAGGTACCTCTTTATGCTATCGAAGGCATTTTGGCAGGCCTCATCCCATTCGAATTTTTTTCCCTTTCTCATCAGTCTCTAAAAGGGTTGACACTGCCCTGCCAGGTTAAAAAATAAACCTTCAGATGTTGGCCAGATGTCCTTGTAAGCTTCTTAACTCATGTAGATTCCTTGGCCTTGGCATCTTCTGGATGGCATCGATCTTGGATTGATCTATCTCTATCCCTAGGTGTCTCACAATGAAGCCCCGAAATTTTTTTGAAGTTACGCCAAACGTGCACTTGAGGGGGATCATCTTTAATTGGTATTTTCGCAGGCGATCGAACACGGCTCTTAGATCTTTCAAGTAGTCTTATCAGCACTTGGTCTTAACCACAAGGTCCTCCACATAGCATTCCACGTGTTTGTGCAATATATCATCAAACATCTTCAGCGTGGCACGTTAATAAGTAGCGTCGAAGTTCTTCAACCCGAAAGGCATCACCTTGTAGCAATATATCCCTTTTGGGGTTCGAAATGTCGTCATTTCATCGTCTGAAAGGGCCATTCGTATTTGGTTATACCTGGATGATCTGTCCATGTTAGCTATTCACGTTGGGTATTTGACTTCGCAGATGAATTTGACTTCAATCAGCTTATTGACTTCAACCTCAATCTAAAGGATAAGTTCCGGCTAGAAGTGTTGTTGAGCCTGCTTAACGAGTCTACACCTTTGTTTGATCGCGCGATGGTGGACTGCTACCTTTGGATCTAGTCTTAGCATCTCTTTGTATGACCAAGCGAAAACATCCCTATATTTAGTGAGCAAACTCATGTATTCGCCCTTCCCTTTTTGAAAGGGACACACTGATGAAAGTCGGACGCGGCTCCTCTGTTGTGCCCAGATTCACCTCTTTTAGCTAGCCACCGTGGATTGACCACCATCCTCTAGACCTTGTGGAGCGTCCTTCAGTTCCTCCTCGGTCATACCTTCTTCAGATTCTTTAGTGATGGTGATGTGGTGGCACGAAGTTTCGCCTTCCACCCGCTCTAAATTTACATTCTGAGGATTGGTGAAGACAACATCGCACCTCTTTACTTTGATTGAGCCCTCACTTATGTTTCAAGTAACGAAGGTCTTTTTCTTCATGCGTGAGAGGGGGGTACTACAGATTTCTCGATCATTTCTTTCCTCTCCTGATGGCTTCTTGTTCGATGGCCTTTCAGCGTCTTTAAGGTTGAGGCGTCACCAAATTGACGCTCGGGGTATCGGCCCCCTCTCTCTTATAGTCGTTTCAGGGGCGTCACTGCAGGTTTTTTCCTTCCCCTTTGTCTCATTAGAGACATATTCGTCGAGGGGATCTTCAACCCTCTCTGCTTCAAGCGATCAAAAATGGGAGTACGGGGTTTTCCTTCGCTTTCCTTTGGAACTGCACTTAGTCTCTCGAAGGCTGAAGATCGCGCCACCACCGACGACTCACAGATGATTTCCTCATTTCTTTCATTTGGCAAGTCAACCTTCGAAAGACTGAGCATCGAGTAGCTCCAGGAATCGTATGTGGACTTCCTCTCTCATAAACCTTCAAACTCTTGAACTCAATGTGAGTTGTGAAGTAATAACCTACCTTCGCCAACAATTTGTAAGCCTTGGGATTGAATTCGTCTTTAGTTCGCTTCTCGAGCAGATTTAACTATGTCACTTTCGCCTCCAACTTGTGGACTTCCTGCTTTGTTATTGGCGTGAGAGGTGTGACAAAACTCTCCTTTAGAATTTCTATGTCGTCGACCTACAAACCTTTTGAGCATTTCGTAAAAGGTGACCCCCCTTCTTCCATCTCGACAAAGGGACATAGCGTAGAATCGGAGGCTTTGAGGCTTTTTTGTCCATCATCACAGGTGTCTCTCCAACACTGGGGGATGTCCCACTCTCTTTTGGGCCGGAGGCTTGTATCTTGCTACTTGTCCCTTTCTCTGTGTCTATTGGCGACCTTGACCAGAATCCACTATTTTCTTTGTCAATGAGGTCTCTACGAGCATTATTTCACCAGAATTCTTGCTCTTTAGGTAAACTTTCGCAATTGCGAAGTGAGATTCAGCCTTAGAAAACGGATTAGAGTCTGCTTCAACTTTCTTAATCCCATCCTGGTAGAACTTGAAACATTGATGCAATGTTGATGTAATCACACCATTCCCGTGAATCTAAGGGTGCCCCAATAGCATCCTGTAGGTGGTCTTTGAGTCTATCACATGAAACAACGCATCATCCTTCAGATTGCCAATGAGGAGCTCTAAGCGTATCATGCCTACTGCCCTTTTGCTGCCTTGATTGAAACCCTGAATCACTAATTTGCGTTTGATAGCTCTTCCATGAGTATGCCCAGCTATTTCATAGTCGTCTTAGGTATTATATTGACAGCGGATCCGTTGTTGATGAGGATTTGACTCACTCTCTGTTATCGAATGTATCCAGAGACGTACAAAGGCCTATTATGTAATTTGGATCCCAACACCAGATCTTCGTCTGAGAAGCCTATGGATGTACAACATGAGGCATACGCACATGTTGTAGAGGTCGATGCAGATGCGTTGGATTCTAACAATGCCTCAATAAGGGTCGTCTTGGCTTTTTGTGGGAGTGAGAGCAAGTCGTCTATGCTGAATGACGATAAGCCCTTTGACTCTTCTGTCGATTTTAATGGGCTTGGGAGGGTATCTCCTTCTTCCGCGATACTGACAGCATCATATGTAGTAGCCTATGGAGTCTCTTCTGAACCTCAATCGCAGAAGTTCTTCGGGAGGAAATTTGCCAATGTCACCCATCGCCTGGGATGAAAAACGTCCTCGTCTCCCTCGTTAACAACCTTGGGACTCCAGGCCTTCTTTCTACCCTTCCTTTTTTGTGTCTTTCTCCCTCTTCTATAACTTCAATAAGAGTGTGACTCTTTTTGGGTAGAGTTCAATCTTTTCTTCTTACGACGTGTCATAAGGATACAACCTTCGTTATCGTCATTATCGACGCGCTCTCCTCTATTTTGAGGATCTGTGGCTTGGACCTCCCGCTGAAACCGCACAACCATAGGTTTGAAGGTCCCAAACTGGACCAAACTGTCACTTTCTTCATAACATATGATTAGTGCCAACATGCTTGGAGTTACCGTCACTGAGGCATGATTTTTTTGGACCATCTCGTCTAGATCCAGCTCTATTTTTCTCTCACGGGCCAGCTTAAGGATCAACTCCTTCAATACAAAACATTTTTCAACTAGGTGGCTAATGACCCTGTGATACTTATAGTAATTGGGATCGTTCACTTTGCCGGCTTGTTCCAGTCGTTTACATTCTAGTAGCTAGATAAGGTGGTTCTCCAGCAGTTGCTCAAGCATATCCACAACGTCGGAGTCGGGAAATGGATAGACTTTTTCCTGTCGCTTCTTTAGAGTTAGGTGACATCTTTCGCCTCATTCGTCTTTCTTTTCCATCTTCTTCTCTTTCCCTTTCGAAGAAAACTTCAATGGGATCGTATTAACGACCATTGATTCCTTCGTGGTGCCTTTCATAATCTTCTCGGTGCCCTTTGCTTTCTTCTTGTTCTTCGATTCGTGGATCAGGAAATCCTTTGTTCCCCTGTTGGCGATACTTAGCTCCATGTCGTGGGTGCGAGTCACCAATTCTTCAAAGGTATGGGCCTTTATTCCCTGCAGGATATACAAGAGTTCCCAGTGCATACCCTACGTGCATATTTCCACAGCGGATAATTCGGTGAGTCGGTCTTTGCAATCCAGACTCAGAGCCCTCCATCGGTTGACGTAGTCAATAACCGGGTCCCCTTCCCGTTTCTTGGCGTTTATCAGCTCCATCATGCTGACGGTGCGTCTAGTGCTGTAGAAGCGATTCAAGAATTCTCTTAGGTTCTAAGACTGTGTACTAGTCAAAAGCGTTTCCTTTAAGGGTTCCGACGAACTACTTGACTAGTAGATCTTCCCTTATTCCTGCATTCTTGCATGTTTCTACGAAGTGGGCGATGTGTTGCTTTAAGTTGCCTTTTCCGTCGAATTACTAGAACTTTGGGGGTTGATACCCTGTAGACATTCTCAAGTTGTCAATCCTTTGGGTGTATGGTTTGGAATACATGAAGGAAGTCTAAGTCGGGCCTCCATACTGAGCCTTTATAGAGGTCATGATCATGTCTTGTAGTTGTTGGACTGACAGAGAGGTCATCGAAGCTGACTGTTACAGCAGGTTTTCTTGCAGCACGATTTTTCCCTTGTCAATTGCTTTGATCGTGGGTGCTTGGCTTGATTCAGCAGCTTCTCGAGACTGCATCTGTTCTCTTAGGGCAGGAATCTCATGCTCTCGCTTCTCGACAACTTTCATCAGAAAGTTTATCTTCCTTTCCATTCCTGCCATGGCCGCTTCAACCGTTACATCTACCATCATGACATAAATCACTTCTGGCTGCGAACCCCTTTTCGGCTTGCTGGATGCGGAAGTAGAGTTGTCAAACAGGGGGTTCTCCTTGATGACAACCCTGCCTTGTGGGGACTCCATCATTTGCCTCAAGATGTTGTGCGCGATGAGGGAGCTTTGCTCTTGCTCCTACGTAACTTCCCTTGAGGACTGCGGGTGACAAGTCCCGTGTAAAAGTTGTTTATGGAGGAAGCTCTGGATACCATCTTCTTTGGTGCCATTTGTCTTGTTTGGATGTTAAGAGGGAGATGAGAGGTAGAGATCTCCCACTGAGCGTGCCAATTTATTCACACGAGGTTTTCGGAGAAACGTATTTTATGGAGTTGAACTTGAGTTGGTGTTGATGTTGATGTTGATTTGATGCGATGTGGTTCGATCTCTAGTACTTGATCCTCTGATTCTCTCTCGGTTGAGTGGATGTGCTTGACTTGAAGAAGACAGACACCGAACGTTCTTGAAGTAGAAGTCTTGGAAGAGTCTTTGTGTCTTTAAAGGTCTTCTGTCTTCTAGGAGTGCAGCTTCAGAAGTCTTGGGAATCTTCTACTTGTCGATGAATTCTCTTTGGGCTCTCTGAATGTAGAATTACTGCCTATGAAATGAGAAGAACTCCCCTATTTATAGGACTCTTTGAAGGGCTTTATGGGCTTGGGTTGGCTGGCACATGGGTTTAGTTGGCCCATAGATTTGGGCCTGATTGACCCATGGGTTTAGTGGACCCATGGATTTGGGCCCAGCCTTTGGGCCCAATTACTTGGATCTGGGCCTACTTTGGTATTTAGGCCTCATTAAGCCCATTTTTGGGCTTAACTGGACTTTAACCCAGATAATATATTAGATTGGGCTAAATTAATCTTACCCAATTTAATGGTCATGATGACACCATATGACGTCATCGAAATTTGTCTTCAACTTCAATTCGAAACATGTGTCAACTTCTAATTGGTCCTAAATTTAATGATTTGGAATTTCATTATTAATTTAGTAAATGATGTGGCAACTTGTGATTGGTCCAAAATTTCTCATTCAACAGATACAAACATAAAATAATATTAAATGTATTTTCTTTTGAAATTAATTTTCTTTTTAAACCAATCCAAAAATCAAAAGTCCACCATGTGTCACTTCTCCATTGCTCCAAGTGGCATAAATTGGTCTACTTTGATGAGAAAAATTATACCACGACATAAGCTCAGGATTTTTCCATTAAACTTGTTTCAGTCATATCTTATTCGTTTGAGGTTCGATATAGTTGATTCAAATTGTGTTGGGATTGTTGTTCCGAGCTCTACGCAATGACACTTCAAAAATATAAATCATTAATAAATAAAAGTAGGTTTATTATCATCAAAATATTAATTAATTAATTAATTAAAATTAATTAATTTGGGATTAAGGGCCAAAAAACCAACACTTCCGATAACAGATTCCATGACCAAATCGAACAATCACCTTCGTAGGCTCCAACAACTGCACCTACAACTACAAACTTCGACAATAAATCATCTTCAGTGATCACCTTTGAGCGAGCAACTTCGTTGACCAACTCCAGGCTTTAACAACCACCTCTGATAAAAAAACTCTGGCAATTCCTATACCACCTTCATGAAATCAACTTTAGGCTCCAACAACCACTTCTAGCTACAAACTCTGACAAAAATCATCTTCAATGATCAACTTCAACGACCATCTTTTCGTAACCAACTTCGACGATCAACTTTGAGCTCTGAAAACCACCTCCAGCGACCAACTCCAATACCACCTTCATGAGATCAACTTTAGGCTTCGACAACCATCTCCAACTATGAACTCTAGCAAAAATCATCTTTGATAATCACTTCGACTACCACTTTCGATTATTAGAAGACCAATGACTGTTAAAGTTAAAAGGATGAGCGAACATCTGCAACAGAAAGAGATTCCCAACTCAATTATTTTACAGAAACAGAAATTCAAAGGACGGAAATCATATGCATTCTAAAAAATACAGCATGTTATAAGACCAAAGAAGAATTTAGGGTTTAGAAAATATTATCCCTAGAAGTCACTACTCTTCACAGATTCCTCCCTTGGTCACGAACCTCCTTGATCTTTCATTTGGAACATGAACACACCAAAAGCAAGTAACCTAAATCCCAATTGATTGGACACCACTATGATGGAAGCCTCAATATTCTTTAATCTCTACAGAGTTGAGAACCGGAGCAATTTTTGTGGGCTTTTCTTAATTTTGGGAGAGGAAAGAGTAATTTTAATTTTCTTTTTTTTTAGAGGAAACAAAATGTAGAAAAAATGATACCTTGAAGATACAGAGATCTTCTCTATATCAACAATGAAGAAATAGTCATGCGCTAGCTCCCCTTTCCACGATTAAAAAGAGAGAATTAAGGGGAGGAGTTATTTTCGTAACTCCCTCCTTTAATTTAATTCAAAAAATAAATTAAAAACATAACTTTATATATATATAATAACTAACTTACAATAATATATATTATACTATATGTTATATCTAATATAAAACATAACCTATAGTTTATATTATATCAAATATAATATAACATGTAGTTTGACACTCTCTCATTTAACCTATAGTATTGAATATAAATCAAATTCATATTAAATTTAATCTATAGTTTGTGTATGAATCAAATTCATATAATTAATATTTGGATCATATTCAAGTATTTATTTCCTTTCAATAAAACTTTATATTATAATGTATCAAATACATTACATTAATTATACCACATATAATTAATTTATATTAATTATATCACATATAATTAATTCTTTCAATTAATTTGAACAATTCAAATCAATCCAAGATTAATTCGATTCTCAATAATCCTAGTTGAGCTACCAAGGAGACCTTGTGGACCTATAGGTTGAAGCTCCAGTGGTACTTGGTTAATTAAACTCTTTAATTAAATATCCAACTTTGTTCGTCGCTCCATTAAAGACCGACAGTTGCACTCTTCGCACTACAAATATATTTTTGTATCTATTGTATATAACCAATCAATAGCGTGTAGACCCTTCACAAATTACTCGCAAGTATAGTTAGACCAAAATTACCGTTTTGCCCCTATAGTTACATCTAATACAACGAATATGACTTTTTATAACATCTAAGTATAACATTGAGGTTATACATGGTCTCCCGTGACATCTTCCCTAAAAAATTTCACTTCCCTCTCTCTTGCAAGATTAGTTTTAGATTTTCCTTCCAAAATTTCAATTCCGCCACTCTCTCAAAGCTAATATAAGATCTCTCACCCAATTTTTCAGTTCTCTCAACTCTAACAAAATAATCGAAGAATAGCTCTCTCTCGGTGTCCTCGTCTCTGACATCTGCCCAGCCAAACAACCATCGTTGCAGCGTCATCGTCTTCGCCACAACGTGCCTAAGTTCGTTGCTTGTGAGTTCTTGGTCTTTTCTCGTTTCATTTCTCTGTTCATCTCTCTCTTTTAATCGATTCTCTCTGTTTTAGACGATTCGCCCTTACTTTATCTATTTCTTTTGCGCACAGGTTGCTGACTGTCGCACAGAATCTTAGGCTTCATTGGACGATGCTATAGTGGTCAGGTCTTCTTCCTTCATTCGATAATTTTCCTTGTCTAGCATGTGTTTCATTTGAAATTTTGAGTTTTTCCTATTTATTTTGGTTATATGGTGACCTTGATGATCTTGACAAGGGTCATACCTCTAAATATTTGTTTGTTTAATAGTCCTTTGAACCTTTCTTGATAGTATTTGGTCTATATCTGCTCTATCCGAAACCAAAAGAAGATTATTATCAATTAGGAAGGTTGTACCATATGAGGGTAGTCTCCCTACTTTTATTTATTTCACATCTGCAGGGCTCGTGCTTATAGAACTTAGAACCATACTTCGTTTGATTCTTTTATGTCTACAAGTGCACGTACGTCCTCTAATTGCTCCTTCATTCCAACCAAAGTTTTGTCAGAAACTTTAAACTTAGAATGAATACTTGACTGAGATATCTGTTTTCCCATGATGACATTAATATTATCTACTCCTTCAAGGCTGCATCCTCAAATTAAAGTGTGTTAATGTTAGTTCTAATTATTGGAACATGTAGAAGTTATGGAAAGAAAAGTAATCTATCTGTATCTATCCATAATATGATTCACCTATTCTCTCTCTTTTTTTTTTTTTCTTTTTTTTTTTTTTTTTTTTAACATCAGAGACACTTTTAACTTCTGTGACAATCAGAGGATTTGATGGTGAAGATGTTGATTTGCTTAAATCTGAAAAATAAAATGGAACAAAAATTGAAAGTATGATTATTTTGCCTTTATGATCTTATACTTTTAAGTTTCAAGACAAAATTTATTGACCAAAATAATAATAATAAAGTAAAGATACAATTTTAGTCCTTGTACTTTGGATTTTGTTCAATTTTCGTCTCTCCACTTTCAAGTATCCTGTTTTAATTAGTATCATACATTTAATAAATTTTAGTTTCATCTCCCTTGCTAGTTAATTATTGATTTTTCAAAATAAAAAAATTAATATCTACTAACATTTACACTATAGTTATTATCAGTATTTAATAAATTTCGATCAAAATTCTTTGAGGGACTAAGTTTAAGATTTATTGAAAAACTAAGTAGACTCTAACCTGTAAGGACCAAAATGAAATTTTAATTTTTAACCGAATAAAAAGAACATTATATATTTACCTTGAACATTTTGTGAAATATGGTGCCGGGTCTTTTGTACTCTCACACATTGTAAACTGGTAGGAAACTTTGGTAATAGTTGTGGTTGAAGGTGAATGTAGTCATCCAAGTACAATACTTTTAAGTTAATAGGCTGAGTGAGACTATCTTTGAGCCTTACAAAAGAATTCTTGCTGAGATCAAGAATTTCCAATAAGGACAGACAATTAAGATCATCAGGAATATCTTCATCCTCAAGATTGCAATCACTTAGATTCAAATCTTTGAGAGGAAGAACATCATTCCCACATAAAGCAGTAAAAGAGTGCCAAATATTTCTAGATGATATCCTTTCACAATTTAACATTTCAAGATTCCTTAAAGAAATGATAGCATATGGTAGTTGGTCTATAAATGTTCCCCCAATATCAAGCATGGTAGGAGATTGTATTGTCTCCACTACAACAAATATGACTTTTTATAGCATCTAATTATAACATTGCGATTGCATGAATTTGCTTGTTTGCCGAGGTGTTCTTACTTTTGTTGGATTCAACCAAATGGTGTTCTCACTTCTTGCATGAATTTGCTTGTCTGCCGACATCAATGCCAAAGAGAAATGTATAACCTTATAAGCGAACACACATTACTCGTAGTTCTCACGAACCCTTTAAAGGTTTTATTTACATTCCTCTCCCATAGATCTCACAAAACATTTGAACATTTGAAATCTCTGGTAATTTTATAATTAGTGTATGAATTAAGGTTGGTAAGAATTTGTCTTATGGAAAGGAAAATGTCAATTATGTCTAGTATTGTTTACCAAAGTTTCAATTATTGTAGGACCTAATAACATTTCCTTTCCTATCTTGGTGCACATTTGGAGAAAGATTATTATCCAAATTGGAAATTTCTCATTGCATTCTTAATAACTGCACATTTTTTTGTTCTTGACTAACTACTCCATATAAGTAATTTGATGAAGTCTTTGTCTTGCAGATGATGGAGCTTTGTATTTCGAGAAAAAAGTTGTTGATGCATACAAACATCATGGACCTCTTGCAACCACATCTTTAGTCGTTCGAGGGTTGATAGAATTTGCTAGTGTTACTTCTGGAAGCTTAAATGTGCATGGAGACATAAATTTACATTTTGGTTCCTTAATTTATTAAATATGAATTTGGTTTTCATTTGTAGCTTACTGGCGATACAATGTTTGGTCTAACAAAATTCTTCCTTGGCATTAGAATTCCTGGTGATGCGAAAGACTTATTTCAACCAAATAGATTCCTTGGCTTGCTTGGAGACAAATAGACAAGTATTTTATTGTTAGTGATAGTGACAGTTGGACTTGGTTGGTCATATGATGATAATCTTTTATCACGAACTTAAGACTTGGAGTTCTTTATGGAACATTCTTTTTTAATAATTTTTGCTATTCTTGAATCATATTGTTGCTCTGAGGGCCGATTGCACTATTGGGCAAATGTTTGGTGTAACCTTTAGTTGGTTAGACTTGGGGATTTGGTTGTCTTCTAGAGTTTTCAGGAAATGCTAGGACTTTGAAGACCTATTAGTTTACTCCAAGATAAAATTCATTTTAGCTATTCTTTTTTGTCTATCGTTTTTAAGTGGCACACATTTGAATATTTGTTTCAATGTAAAATGGGCAAATTATTGCCTTGTAATTTCTATAACTTGATTACTTTTATCAAAGACTTATTTCTTTTTTGTAGTAAAAGCCTCTAATGAAATTCAATAAAAAAAAATAGCCAAAATGATCTTTTACAATAGGGTTGGGTTTCTTGTTTCGCCATTTGATGTATACTGTCTTCTTTGCATGATAAAATATAATGTTTCACATACCATCCTGGCTTGGATTTCTCATTTCAATTCTCTTTTCTTGCCACATGGTTTATATTCTATTGATTTTATCTCTTCCAGCAATTTTTCTTTCCTTGACAAGGAAGACCAACTGAAGGTTTTTTCTTTTACCAAATTGTCTTTCATTACCAGAGTATCTTCTAGAAGCATTTTTATAATTACTTGTTTGCTTTATTTGTTTTTTGAGCATTACTCAATTAGTATGAGAAAAATAGCTAATATCTCATTATCCCAACTCTTAATATATGTTTGATGGTTATTACTTTGTTGATGTATACCTTGTGCTAGTATTCTCGATTTCACTTTGGGTTGAGTTGGTAAGCTACAAAAATGCATAACTTTTAGTTTAATAACACATACTTTTGTTTGGCCTTTTAATCTTTGATTGTGTATCCTCATCCAACAATTACATTTGGCATTCTTGTAGCAATAATTTGAAGAAGAATGTTTGAAAAAGATTATCTTCATTTGAATAGGTAAGAGAATGTCAAATTAATATGGAATTAATTCCAGGTTAATATAGTTAGTTATATTAATTGGGAACTTGGATTTTTTTAATAGAGAAACCAATTAATATATGAGGGGAGCATGGAACTTCGTCAAACAAGTAGAGAACATGTTGGGTAGGATAGACAAAATTTTGTGTCCATGCAAGGCATGTAGGAACATGAATCATCAAACCTTTGATGTTGTCTATGAACATTTGGTTATCAAGGGTATGGATCCAACTTAAAGGATTTGGTACCATCATGGTGAAGAAGTACCTATAGAATGTATGTTTTGATGGTCAACCCTTTTGTAGTACTTCTTTCATGAGCGAAGAAAAAGTTGATGAACCATTTGTAAATAGTGATGTCAATCAAAAGGTTATAGATGCGGACACTTCTTTGTGTCCTCACTGTACACAAAAATATTAGTTGCAGTATCCTTATATAAGATAAAGGCTACTAATGATGGACTGATAAAAGTTCCACAAGTCTTTTAGAGCTATTGCACGATATGCTACCCCCTGACAACGTTATCCCAAAATCTACTCATGAAGTAAAGAAGTTCTTACAAGTATTTGATTTAGGATATGAAAAGATCCATGCTTGTGCAAATGATTATTGCTTGTTTACGAAAGAGAATAAAGATTTAGAGAGTTGTCCAATTTGTGAGCATTCTCGATGGAAGGTAGATAAGCGTAACAAACGGATGAAACGGGGTGTTTCAACAAAAGTGTTGAGATATTTTCCATTGATTCCAAGATTGAAACGAATGTTCCAAATGCATGATGTAGTTGAATTATTAACATGGCATATGAACCACAAAAGTAGTGATGGGAAGATGCGTCATCCAGTCGATTGCGTTTCATGGGACTCAATTGATGCAAAGTGGTCAGACTTTTCAAATGATCCACGAAACTTAAGATTTGGTCTTGCAACTAATAGTTTCAACCCATTTTCTAACCTTAGTAGTAGGTATAGTTGTTGGTCAGTTATGGTTGTGACATACAACCTATCTTCTTGGTTATGCATGTCGAAAGAAAATATAATGCTAACATTACTGATTCTTGGTCCTAAACAGCCTGACAATTATATTGACATTTATTTGCAACCATTAATTGATGATCTGAAATTGTTATGTAATGGAGTGGAAGTTTATGATGTAGTAAGTAAATCAAACTTCAATTTGAGAGTTGTGTTTATGTGGACGATCAATGACTTTCCTGCTTATGGAAATCTTGCTAGTTGTACAACAAAGGACAAGATGACAAATCCAATTTGTGGGGAGCACACACATTCCTAATGGTCGTACCATAGTAAGAAATTAGTGTATATAGGTCATAAAGGTTTTTTGCCTTCATCTCATGTATATAAAAGAAAGAAGTCATGGTTTGATGACAAAGTTGAACAATGACAAGCTCTAAGATTGCAAATGGAAATGTAGTTGATACCCAACTGAAAGATTTCCAAAATTGTTTTGGAAAAATTGAGAAGAAAAAACGAAAGAGACAAAAAAAGTTGAATGGAATGTGGAAAAAACGATCAATCTTATTTGACTTACCATATTGAAAGGTACATACATCTTTTTCATGAATGTCGTTTAGTTGCTAGGCTTTGATGTATATTATGTTATGTACCGACAAGTTTTTACTCTATTGTAGGAACTGGTATTATGCCACAACTTGAACATCATGCATGCTGAGAAAAATGTATGCGAGAGCATAATAGGCACATTGTTGGATATTAATGGAAAATCAAAAGATGGATACAATATTTGAAAAGATTTGTAAGATATGAATATACGACATGACTTACACCCAGAAGAATGTGGGAGTCGAGTATACCTTCCTTCAACTCTACATACTTTGTCCAAATCAGAGAAACAATTTTTTTGCAAGAGATTACATGAGTTGAAATTACTTGATGGTTATAGTTCAAATATTTCGAACTGTGTTTCAGTGGAGGAATGCAAGGTAATGGGATTAAAATCTCCCGATATCACATGTTAATGCGACAACTTCTACTTGTCATTAAAGAAATGCTTCCGAACGGTCCGAGACATTCAATAACACGAATTTGTGCATTTTTTAATAAAATTTGCCAACGTGTAATTGATCGAGAAAGTATGTTGGAAACTGAAAATGAGGTAATTGATACGTTGTGCCTTTTTTAGAGGTATTTTTCTCATTCCTTCTTTGACATCACGACTCATTTGGTGATTCATTTGGGGCGTGAAGTTCGTTTATGTGGACTAGTTCAATTTCGCTAGATGTATCCATTTGAAAGATATCTTAGTATCATATCATATATTACGGTAGCAATTAGTTGAATATAATAAGTATCTTATAATTGTTATGAGATTATCCTTAGATACATAAAGACCTTAAAAGGGTATGTTAGGAATCAATCACGTCCAGAAGGGTGTATTATAGAGCATTATTTAGCTGAGGAATGTATTCTTTTTTTATATATATATATATAAGAATTGTGTTAAAGATTCAACTAGACTTGATGTCAAACAACATCGGAATGAAGAATTTAATAATGGTATCATACTCGAAGGTCGTTCTATATGTACTGGAATGGAATTACATTATCTGATGACATGCTCAACCTAGCACATCAATATGTCTTGTTTAACACAACTGCAGTGGAACCATATATAAAGTGAGTAATGTATCAATTGGAGACTATTCATTTTATTTTGAAGATGGTATTAGAATTTTAATTAGTGATTTATCAAATATTTTAGAATGCATAGGAAGAAATTGATAATATCGAATAAAAGGCTTGAAAATGATGATAGTCTCCTAATGAAGGTTCATTCAAAACAATTTCCACTTTGATTGAAAGAGAAAGTAATGTTTTACTCACTTATGATAATGATTACAATCATGAATTCATCTAACATTACAGTTTTTTTTTTTTTTTAAATGGAACAGATTTCATTAGATGCTAGTAACACAAAAGACTCAGATATATTGAAATAGCTTACAAATGGACCTCGCAAGATTGTATTGTCATATTCAGGATACATTATAAACGGTCAGCAATCCATATAAAAAGCGTAGAATGGTCCAATTAAAATAGTGGTGTTTTAATTGATGTAAGTATAGTATGTAGATCAAGTACTAAAGATGGATCTCCAAAAATTGATGTGGTTACATATTATAGAGTCTTACTGAAATAATTTTATTAGATTACCATGTCCATCGACTTCCATTGTTTAAGTGTGATTGGGCTAAAATCCACAATGGTAGTTGATGACGAATTTACACTTGTTCATTTGTATCAAAATCAAAGTCAATTCAAATGTGAGCCATACATTCTTGCATCACAAGCTAAATAGGTTTTTTATGCAAGAGAAAATGACAATTCTCCTTGGTATGTTTTATTGAAAGCACTCCCTAGAGGATTTCACGAATTAGACAAATATAATGAGAATGTGATACAAACTTTGTGGGTCCTTCGTAGCACTTGACTGATGGAATAAACAAGCATAAAGAGAAAGCAAACAAAATCTTTAAGCACTTTAACTACACTTAATTTGAGTTATATGCTTAAAACAGTTTTTATAAAAAGGAGGATTTCATATGTGTATACCTTTGTAGAAATGCTCTTGATCCTAGTTGAACTCCACGAAATTGATCTGCAAATTTCCAGTAGACCACCAAGAGGAACTTTTCTATTAATCTTATCCTTGGATTGAGTGGTGAAAACTCTTAGAGGAATTCAGTTGGGTTTTTTAGAGCTAGAGAGTAAAAAAAAAAAAATTTCCAGAAATTTCATAAATTTCAGATTGCATGAGCTTCAAAATTCTGGAAAATGAAGTATTTAGCAAGTTGTAGCATGCAAGTACTCATACATTTAGCTAATTGACACCTCAATTAGCATTAAATGAGTGGACAATGTGTTAAAAAGTGGAAAAATCCACTAACATACTCAATTGTAAGATTTTTCCACTCAATTTCATTATTTTAATTTGATTCAATTCTTCCAATTTAATTAAATTTATGAAATTAAATTTCCTAAAATGAAATTGATTTAGTTTAAATAATTAATTAAACAAATCTAACTAATTAATTAAATAATAATTTAATATCAAATATTAAAATAATAAAACACATAATTTAGACATTTAATTATATCGAATATAATTATCCAAACCTTAAATTGAATTTGAAAATTTCAAATTCAAACCATATTTCGAATTTAAACATTTCAAATACGCTTAATATTCTAATCCTAGGTGTAATGTTTTACGAGCTAGTAGAGGAACCTTATGGATCTACAGATCATGAGCTCCAACAACTTGAGATTAATCAGTTAAATTCTTTAACCCAAGTCAATCATTATTCATTAACCACCGAGACATACCACTATAGTTCGATGATTGCACTCTCCCCACTGTAGATATATTTCTATTCACTTGATTTAACCATAATCAGTAAGTCAATCCTTCATAGGTCGTTCGTATTTACAGCTACGTCAAAATTACCGTTTTACCCCTGTATATATCTTGCTCCTTAAGCTCCCACTGATCCTCTATTAAACAACTGATTTATAGTTCAACTAATAAACTATGTCCCTCTCGGCCATGAAAGGGCGGGGCCCCATTGTTCAAGATTAGGAATCAATACTTTAGAGAACAACCTATCTGTTAACCCTAAAATGGGTAAGAGTGAATTTCATTGTGCAGGACTATGTCTCCAGCTATCTATCCGGTCTTATCCCCAAAATGGGAGGCTTGTTGAGCAGTGTTGTTGAACTACTCTCATCTATGCAGATCAAAGGATAATCCCGAATAAACAGGAGTTCATAGTTAGCTCAGGATTAAGATCGAGTTATTCTAGGTCATTGAATTAAAATAGTCAGTTTTAACAGTAAATGGTTGTTATAAAGAAAAAGTGACTATTTCGTGGTCCAATCTTATGCAAAACTCTTTTTCATACGATGCCCCTACTCGCATATCTCCACATGAATGATTCCAACATCACGTCATTTGTATCATTATACAAAGTAGATCACATCTATAATGTCCCAGGACGAGTAACCTAATCTCATCCATATATTTATAGAACTTTTTGGCTATATACTATAACTTGATCCTCTTTTATGTCCCTACATAAAGTTATAGTATTCATATTATAGCCATGGATTGATTTATTAGATTTTTATAACATAATGCTATTTCAATAACACTTTTATTGAATAAATGCTTCAACAATATTTTTATTGATAAATAGAATATGTTTCCACGATTACGAACTGCGAGTTTTAGGACATTCTCAGCATTGACGATAGTGATGAAGAGTTTAAATGTCATAACAATGGACAAGACAATTGTGAAGGCATCTTATTATGATAATTTAGAACTTACGGTCATTTTGTGAATTTGCATTAACATAACTTGTGGCCATTTTGTAAATGGACACTAACACAGAATTAGTGACCATTTTGCACTCATAGTGCATACCTAGGGACAGTTAATATAATATTAGTTGGTCTTTTGTGAATATAATGATAGATGGTCACTTTGTAAATATGCACAATATATTGCCAGGTTATATGCATTGTGAACCATTTCAATTTGTTTTACATGTATATTCAATATATAAATATAAATATTCTCTTTATTCTCACTCTAACTATTGCTATGCAACTTAGTGTTCTTTTTTTCAGGTTGTGTGCATTGTGAACCATTTGGATCTAAGACCAACATTAGAATACAATGAAGTCAAATGTACATGTAGGTTGTCTTTAAATGTTTATTTAGATAGAAAAATATTATATATATAATATCATCTCAATGTTTTATGTCCTAGGATTTGGCTAAGCAAAAGATTGGACCAATCGTTGGTAAGAAATAAAAAAAAACCTCGTACTGCAACACAAACATTAAGCGACAACAATATGATCGCACCTTGTTGAAAATATCATGAAGATTTGCAAAGTCATTCAACATGGACTTAACTCAACCGGGTAGCAAGGCCGAGGAGGCCGAGAAAAAAGATCCTCATTCAACAAAGAGTGTAAGAAGAAAGATTATAGATGTTGGGCCTGCACACTTGAATTTCTTGAATAAAAGCCCAAATGATGAAGCTAGCCTTTAGCTAATCCAAACCTTGATCAAGCCTTGTTAATTTGCCCCAAATATTTTGGTAGGTAGATAACTTGGTCCTGGTTGCTCCACGATCTTCCAGCTGATGTGCAACACGTGGATAGATCCACTTACTTCTGCCTGATGAAAGTGATACCACTCTGCTCTGATGGGAAAAGAATTTTGCAAACAATTATTTTTCTTTCTTTCTCTCGTTCTCTCCTCTGTTTGCAGAAAACTCTTTCTAACCCTTTTTCTTTCTGATTGTTTGCGTGAGTTTGCTGTGTGAATGAAGAAGAAGAAAAAGAACATGCAATATGATAAAGAGAAAGAAGAGAAGAAGATCTGCACAGAGATATACGTGGTTCGGCAATACAGTACCTACATCCACGGGAAGGAGAAAAACCTTTATTTCAAGAGCTAAGTCACACTTTTCTTTACAGATCTGGTAGCTTTCTTGTAAGCTTATGAAAGATTGTACTACAAATTGTAAATGATGCATATTTAAACTTTCTTATATATCAATACGTGAATGTTTTTATTCTTTAGGCACAATATAATATTGATGAAGAATGACAGAAAAAATATTTATTTCAAAATATGGGTGAGATGTGGAGAGAAAATAAATCTTGCCTAGTGAGTAAAATTGGACAAACTTCAAATGAGGATGAACTAAATAAACTGAAGCCAGAAAATATTTCTTCAATATATGATTGGAATGACTTTATCAAAGACAAAACAAGTGCAAAATTTAGGGTATGTGATATAATTATTGAGTATATTTATTTATTTGATTCAAGGTATGAAAACAGGTTTAGTCTTTATACCTTTGTTGAATACTTTGTTTGAGTATGATTTTAGGCAAAAAGCAAGAAATTTAAGGAGATGGAAAAAAAAAAAGCAACTTCTACACACGTGTAGTCGTGGAGGCTATGCTCGACTAGCCAAAGATTTGGTATAAATTTACTTAATACTAATAGCATTATTAGAATTAGCACTAGAGATATTATATAACTAAATATTTTATGTAGAAAAAATCTTCTTCTTCAACTCCAATTACCTGAGTAGATGTTTGGACAAAGGCACATGTGAAGAAAGATGGAAAACCCATTAACTCGTAAGTGGGCAAAACTCTGGTTAGATTATTTTTTGTATTTATTATTATTATTTTTTTTTATAGTTCTTGAGTTGTATAAATCTCTATTGTGGGCTTGCTGGTATTTGCTGGAGATTGAGTTATACGTGTAGTTTGTTTTAATCTTAGCACTTGTTGTGAATTTACATTGGTCATAAGGCATCATTCCCCTCACCCTCCTTTCTTAAATATATATATTTTTTTATATGTTCAATACTTTATTGGGTTGGTTTTATTTAAGTGATATGTCGCGGGCTTGTTGGCATTTGAATAGTGATTTAGTTGAAGTAAGAGCTTCTAAATGTTATGAATTTGTGTTAGTTATAAGGCAAAAAAACAATTGCTGATCTCTTGTTAGGTTGTTGGCATTTGAGTAGTGATTTAATTGAAGTAGGAGTTTTTAAATGTTGTGAATTCACATCGGTCATAAGGCATCCCCCTCCCTTATCCCTTCTCTCTCTTAAATGATCTTTTTTTTTAATGCTCAATATTTTATTGGGTTGATTTTATTTAAGTGATCTTTTGTTGGCTTGTTGACATTTGAGTAGTAATTTAGTTTAAGTAGAAGTTTGTAAATGTTGTGAATTCACATAGGTCATAAGGCATCCCCCTCCCCCCTCTCTTAAATGTTTTTTTTTTTTTTTTATATGTAATGCTTTATTGGGTTGATTTTATTTAAGTGATATCTTGTTGGTTGGTTTTATTTAAGTGATCTCTTGTTGGCTTGTTGGCATTTGAATAGTGATTTATTTGAAATAGGAGTTTCTAAATGTCATGAATTCACATTGGTCAAAAGGCATCCCCCCTTCTCTCTTAAAGGATATATATATTCTATGTTCAATACTTTATTGCTTTGGTTTATTTAAGTGATCTCTTGTTGATATATTGGCATTTTAGTGGTGATTTAGTTCAAGTAGGAGTTTTTAAATGTTGTGAATTCACATTGGTCATAAGGCATTCCTCTCCACCCTTCTCCTATCTCTCTTAAATGATTTTTTTTAATTATTTTTATGTTTAATGCTTTATTGGGTTGGTTTTATTTAAGTGATCTTTTTTGGCTTGTTGACATTTGAGTAGTGATTTAGTTGAAGTAAGGGTTTCTAAATGTTGTGAATTTGTGTTGGTTATAAGCCACCCTCCCCCTTCCCACCCTCCCCAAAATGACTTATTGGCTTATTGGCATTTGAATGATTTTATGCATTCTTTTTTGTTAGAAGCGTATTGAAAAAAATCGTATGGGAACGTCTTGTACGAGTAGTATAATTGACGATGCAATTACTAGAGTTTTCGGTCTCGATCATAGCCATGTACGAGGATTAGAGTTTGGTTTGACTAGATCAAAGTTGTCAACATCAACTCAAAAAGATAAGACTATTGCATCTCTTGAAAGAAAATGCAACAACCTAACATCAGATGTAGATGAACTAAAAAGAGTGATAGCTTCCTTAATAAAAGACAAGGTAAATTTGTCCTGACTCTCCTTATCTATTTAAATTGTGTTTTATATAACTTTTTGAATATGTTGTTTCTATAGGAAAAATTGAGCGAAAGAAATTCTAATAATGCTGTTAGAGTATCAACATCGGCAGATATTCCAACTCCAATCCTAAATTCCCCACCGGTAAATTGATTTATAACTTTTTCTATTCATTTACTATTCAAAATATTATTGTTTGAACATTTTCTAACCATATTATTGGTGAAAAAGAGTGTTACTACCAACACTCCTTATAAGTGTTTGTTGCTAGATTGGGTCGGTTCAGGAGAAGTTGTTGTTGAAGATAGATGGTCTTTCAATGATCCATCAATCCTTGTCCATCATATACCTTTTGGCCCGAATTCAGTTTTTGTGTGGGTTGTTATGGTAAAAATATCAAATTCCTTCTTATGGAGACCTACATCTAACATTGTTATTATTGACGATGCTGTGGACATTACTGTTGCATGGCCAATGGATAAAGTCAAACTATGTAAGAAAATTTATTAGGACTTTGTGAATTAAGTATTTATTTAGTTCATTAGCTAATCAACTGTTAGAGTTAGATCATGATGATTTATGAAAGCTATTTTGTTTTATTTTTTGTTAGGTAATTGATATGAGGACAAACATCGGAGCTACATATTTTTTGTGGGAGAATTTTTGTATCGCTATAATCTAAACATCTCTGATTGTATCAACCTTTTGGGATTATATATGTAGTCATTTTATTTGGATTAAGATTTACAACTTGTTTTATTAGGTAAGAACTTTGTTGGAATATACTTTTGATGACTATATCAAACCTTTTAGATGGTTATAGTGTTTTATTTCTTTTGTGTGCTATAAATTTGAAGATTTTTGTTATAATTATGATTGTAGATTTAGATGAAATGTGAATTACATATTTCTTCATCTAGACAATAATATGGTCAAACGAATTTTATAAATATATGCCTATAATTAATTCTACAATAATATTTGCGAAACAAATTGTAAAATCTAAAAAAATGTTACTAACAAGGGATATTAAAGACCAATTATAGCATTGCTTTTAGTACTGCAAAATGCTATAGAATGTTCATTAACATTAAAATTCATGCTTGAAGATGGGGTAGTTATAGCTTTGTTTTTCCATTACGATGAAAAAATACTAATAAAAATAAGGGACTTTCAATAGTGTGTCTAAAATCGCTATAAAACGTCTTTTATAACATTTTTTTTATTGGTATGAAAATTTTGATGATATTTTTTTTTCAATAAAGGAAATGTTTCCATAACATTGATTAAAGCTATCATATGTCAACTTTCTAAAGCGATATTAATAGCTGTACAAAAACACTATGGAAAGTCGAAGATTTTTAATAACATTGACTACAACAACATTTATAAAACGTTATGAAAACTCTTTTATGGCATTCTTACAATGTTATTAAAACACTGTCGAAACATTTTTTATAGCGTTTTTATAGCATTCGGAAAGCGCTATCAAAACATTTCAATAACATTTTTTTCAGCGTTGAACAAGTGCTATTGAAATGTTTTGATGGCGTTTTTCTAATGCTATAAAAAATGATATAAAACATTTCAATAACGATTTTTTTACGCTATAAAAGTTTTTACAGCATCAAATATGCGCTTTCAAAACACACTTTTTATGCGTGTTTTATAGCATTGAAAAAATGCTATGAAAAGTCGTGGACTTTCAATAATATGAGCTACGACAGCATTTCAAAAACACTATGGAAAGTCTACGATAACGTTTTTTTATGCTATTGTTAGTGATATTTCTTGTAGTGATCTAACTCCTTAAGTACCACTTATCCTTCTTATGAACAATAAGTCATAGTCTAACTATGACCAAACCCCTCTCAAGCCAAGAGAGGGTGTGACGCTACATTGTTCAAGCCCTAGAATCAGCCCTTAATGGATAAATTTCTCTACTTACTCTAACTATAGAGAATGAGTGAATTCCTTATCGTGTAGTTGTGTTCCTAGCTCCCCAATCAGGTGAATCCCTAAAATGGTAGGCATATTAAGTCAACAGTACTGGCCACTCTCACCCATTTAGATCAAATTACCGTCTTCATAGACAGGAGTTTACAACTCACTCAGAATTCAGGTCGAGTCACCTATGGTTATCCTGGTGAAAGTCTCTTCTATCAATAATGTTATATAGTGAGACTATTCATTTCTTGGTCAGATTTTATACAAACTCTTTTATAGAATACTCTCACTCACATGTCTCTACATGAATGATCGGGATTAGATCATTTATAGCACTTTATAATAATTGTAAAAACTACAAAGCGAGTCGTGTTCGTAGTGTCACCAGGATAAGGTACCCAGACTTATCCATCTATTACAGACCGTTTAGGTTGTCACTTAAATAAAATTTGTCTGTATGTCTCCACATACATGTTTAAGTTATAGAAAATAACATTGGATCTTAATTGATTGGTTTTATGGGTTAATGCTACTAAATGTCAAATAAAATGCCTCATATTTTATTAGATAAATAAATTGTTTATACATTGCAATTACAAACTACAAGACCCATGGGATCTAGGGCATCAACCCCAACAAAAGTATATTGTAGGGTTGTTGATTATATAAATAATAGTATTTTGTCTACATTAAATGCAATATTTATACGAAAATTTGTAAAATGTATTTTTATTTAATTGAATTTACATATCAAATAAATGTTAATAATATTTGGAAAAGTATATATGTAGTTGAATAGTATGCAACTCATAATAGAAAAAGAACCATAAAATAGATATTTTTTCAAAACATTTTATGACAAGGAATAGTGAAAAATTAAGATTCGCTCTCTGATGATCCTCCAAATTTAGAGGAATTGAAAGTGAAATTGTTGAAGAAATGGGGTGGCCATCGACTGCTAAGATGATGTGAGGGATTCAATTAAAAAAAAATTCATGACAGAGTTAAAATACTGAGCAAAATAGGAAGAAGAAAAAGAAGAGATGGTGAAGAAACTCATGGAGAAAAATTAGGAATCAAAAGCTTTGATGTCTCTTTGATTTATCATTTTATTTAACTATATTTATGCAAGAAATGCAATGAGTTAATTGTTGTTTATTACCCAAGGAAAAAAGAAAAGAAAGAAAGAAAAACTTTAAAAATTAAAGAAAAAATTACAATCCGTATTTTATTCAAACACAAAGATAGGTAGAATTATTGAATAAAAAAATTTCATCATAAAAGTAGATTATTTAAGCCCCGTTTGGTTACAATTTGGGCCCCATCTGGTAAACCATTTAATCTTTTGTTTTTTTTTTTTTTCTTTTTTTTTATTATTTTTTTTTTTTAATCAATGGTTTAAAAAACAAACAAAAATTTGGAAACTAAAAAAGTAGTTCCCATTTGGTAACCATTTTGTTTTTTATTTCTAGTTTTTAAAATTAAGCCTATAGATACTATTTCCACTTTCAAAATTCTTTCTTTGTTATCTATTTTTACCAATGGTTTAAAAAACCAAGCCAAATTTGGAGAACTAAAAAAAATATCTTTTGAAAAGGCGTTTTTGTTTTTTAAATTTGACTAAGAATTCAACCATTGTACTTAAGAAAGATGCAAATCATTGTAAGAAATATGGATGAAATAGTCTTAATTTTCAAAAATAAAAAATAAAAAACCAAATGGTCACCAAACAAGGCAGTAACTTTAAAAATTTTGTTTTTATTTTTAGAATTTGGCTAAGAATTCAACTATTGTACTTAAGAAAGATGCAAATCACCGTAAGAAATGTAGATGAAATAGACTTAACTTTAAAAAACAAAAACAAAAAAACCAAATGGTTACCAAACGGGGTTGTTGAAATGCTTTGAATCTGTTTGTTGGCGCTCGAACAACCAAGTATGAGGATCTTGATGTAATTTTTGAAAACGTTCTCTCAAATAATATTGTTCCCCTCTGCCCGTGGACGTAGCTAACACACTGTTAGTGAACCACGTATATCTGTGTGTCGATCTTCTCTATCTTTACATTTCTTTTTTGTGTTCTTTAATTTTTGTTTTCGTAACAAACTGGTATCAGAGCCTTGTTAGGGATTTTTCGAAATTTCGCATTTGTTTAACAATTGAAGATGTTTTGCGTGAACGTAAAGATCAACAATTTTACCAGGAGGAATAGTTTTGGTTTATGGCAGATCAAGATGCGATCCCTGCTAAAGCAGTGGAGTTGTGGGCACCGCTGACGGGTAAGTCAAAGAAGGCTATCGTGGATGACGAAGAGTGGCAGACTCTTGAGGAGAAGACTCATTCAACGATCATGCTATGTTTGGCTGATGATGTCATCATCGAGGTCGCAGATAAGAAACTGCCCCTGGTCTTTGTTTGAAGTTGGAAAGTCTTTACATGACCAAATCTTTAACCAAGAAGTTGTTTCTGAAGAAACGTCTGTATCATCTACGTATGCAGGAAGGTACGTCTCTTTGAGACCATCTTGATCAATTATATAAAATTATATTAGATCTACGTAATGTAGAGGTTAAGGTTGATGATGAGGATTTTGCCCTAATTCTGTTGATATTTTTGCCACTATCGTATAAGACTTTCGTTGACTCGTGTATTGGAGGGAAAGAAACTCTGAACTTAAAAGATACAAAGTCCACGTTGCTTATGAGAGAGGGTCGTCAGAATGTAAGAAGTTCAGTTACAGAAAATCAGGCATCTTGGTTAGCTGCTACAGGGAGTAAGGGACATAGGAATTCTAGTAAGTAGAAATCGAATCAGAATAAAAGGTTTTCGAAGTCAAAGGGTTCTAGGTCAGATGATATTTGTAACTACTGTAAAGAAAAGGGGCATTGGAAAACCGAATGTCCTAAGATAAAAAGGAATCAGGAAACGAAGGAAAAGAGTGACAAAAGGGAATCATCTACCTCTGTTGCACAAGTTGAGATTGATTCTGAAGAAGTCGAGATCAATTCTGAAGGAGATCTAGCTTTAGTTGTGACTGAACATTCACATTCTGATGATGTGTGAGTTCTTGATTCTGGGGCATCTTATCATATGTGCTCAAATAGAGAGTGGTTCTCAACCTATCAGCAAATAGATGGAGAGAATGTTAGCATGGCTAATGGTGTGTGTGCAAGATAGTTGGAATCGGCTCAGTCAAGATACGAATACATAATGGTGCCTTTTACACTTTAAAAGAGGTTAGGCATGTTCCACTAATGAAGAAGAGTTTGATATCCTTTAGTGTACTCGATAGCAAGGGTTACAGTTTTGAAGGTAAAGGTAGAGCAATGTATGTCTATAAGGATTCTGAGGTAGTTCTAAAAGGCATAAAGCGTGGAACACTGTATTTTCTATTAGTTTCCACAATAACAGGTTATGTTGTTGTTGCATCGTTGGTCATTCACAAGGATGATATGACTAAGTTATGGCATATGAGACTTGGTCATATAAGTGAAAAAGGGATGCAAATTCTATCAAAAAGAAATCTTCTTTGTAGGTATAAGGTGCAGGATTTTGAATTTTGTGAATATTGTGTATTTGGGAAGCTTCATCGAAGCAAGTTTCCAAGAGGTGTTCATCGTACAAAAGAGACACTTGATTATATTTATTCAGACTGTTAGAAATCTTCCAAAGTTGAATCTATTGGAGACAGTAGGTATTTTTTGTCTATAATTGATGATTACTCAAGAATGACTTGGGTTTTATGATGAAACATAAAAGTGAAGCCTTCAAGAATTTCAAGCAGTGGAAGATATTGATTGAAAATCAAATTGGGAAGAAGATCAAAAGGTTGCGAACTGATAATGGTCTGGAATTCTGTGGATTTGAATTTAATGAGTTCTGTAAAGCTGAGGGGATTGTTCGCCATCACACTATTAGGAATACTCCACAGCAAAATGGGGTTGCAGAATGCATGAATCAGACGTTGTTGGAGAGAGCAAGATACATGCTCTCTAATGCAGGGTTGGCTAGAAGGTTTTGGGCAGAAGCAGTAAATACATCATGTTATCTGATCAATCATGGACCTCACACAGCTATTGATTGTAAAACACCTTGCGAGGTGTGGTATGGTAAGCCTATAGATTATTCTTTATTAAAAGCTTTTGGTTGTACTGTCTACTATCATGTTAATGAGGGTAAATTAGAACCGAGACCTAAAAAGGGTATATTTGTGGGTTTTGGGGATAGAGTTAAGGGATATAGAGTCTGGTCACCTTCTGAGAATAGAGTCATACTTAGTAGGACTGTGATATTTGATGAAAATTCCATGCTTAACTCAACTGTAAAGTCTTTTGTGACGTCTACTGATGTGAGAGAAAGTAATAGTGCTGATAAACAGGTGAAGATGCAACTCACTTCAGCTGTGAATGAATTACAACATCAAGGTGGAGAAGATCAACACGTTACTACAGAAACTAATGTGCAACCAGAAATTAATGTGCCTAGAACGTCAGAAGTTACTTTGCCTGAGAATTCTAGATCACAAGTAGATCAATCGAGCATAGCTCGTGATAGAGCTAGAAGAGTTGATGTTGGACCTCCTGTGAGGTATGGTTTTGAAGATATGTTTACTTTTGTGTTACAAGTTGCTGAAGAGGTAGATCCTCATGAGCCATCCACCTATAAAGAAGCTGTGTCATGTGGTGAGTCTGCTAAATGGCTTGCTGCTATGGGGGATGAGATGGAATCTCTTGAGAAAAATTAGACTTGGGAATTAGTTAAACAACCTAAGGAGAGAGAAATTGTCACTCGTAAATGGGTCTTCAAGAAAAATGAGGGAATATTACCTTCAGAGGGCATTAAATATAAAGCTCGAGTTGTTGCTAGAGAATTCACACAAAGGGAATGAGTTGATTATAATGAGATCTTCTCACGAGTATTCAGACATACTTTTATCAGAGTGAAACTAGCTATAGTAGCACATCAGAATTTGGAACTTGAACAATTAGATGTGAAGATAACTTTCTTACATGGAAATTTGGAGGAAGAGATTTATCTGACCCAACCAGATGGGTTCTAGTGTCCAGGTAAAAAAGATTATGTTTGCAAGTTGAAAAAATCTTTGTATGGGTTAAAACAGTCTCCAAGACAGTGGTATAAACAATTTGACAGCTATATGATTGGACTTGGCTATAACAAAAGTCCGTATGATTATTGTGTATATATAAAAAAAAGTTGATGATGGTTCGATGATTTATCTACTTTTGTATGTAGATGATATGCTCATAGCTGCAAAGTCCAAGTTTGATATTCTGAAATTGAAGAATCTTCTCAGTGCTGAGTTTGATATGAAGGATTTAGGTGCTGCTCTGAAAATTCTGGGTATGGAGATTTATAGCGATAGAGACAAGAATAAGCTCTTGTTGAAAGGAAGGAAAAATTTAATTAGGGACGGATGGGGTTGACAAGAAATCATGTGTTAGACATGGCTTATGCGTTTGCGCTTATGCGTCTGAGGTCATGCATCGTAATGAAAATGCGTTAATCTAGTTTGCAATGACCAGGCATTCCTATCACAAGTTTTCTTGTGCTCGCACCAAGTATAACATGAACGAGTTTCTCGGGTAATCCAAGGTCAAACACAGGGACTTGTCACTCAATAATGCTTGTGAAGAAATGTGTTTGAGGCGATGAAAAGAAAAATAAAAAGAAGCTTAATGGATTTACACACTACTTCTACTCCTAACTAAACAGATTGAGCAAATAAGACTTGCGATGAGAATAGGTAGATACATAACAACCATTAACGCATAGTAATGTTTATTATTTTAAATCGCCCGAGTAATCCCAGCTCGTCACACTAGTGCATCGCACACCTCTCGGTGGTCAGCCACATGACTATATCTCTATAGTGCATGGTTGCATTGATCATAAGATTGTGTCTATCTCTAGGAACAATGCATACCTTACTTTAGTCTGTTCCATCTCTTACCTTCTCAGGCAGTTAGACGCAGTTATTTAACTTATAGACAAGCATTGCAACGTCCCATAGACAAGCGTTGTTGCAGCCTTTCACCAAGCAAAGAGGATTAACTCACTATACTTGCACAACGCACACCTCTCGGTGGGTTGCTACATGCGTTCTATCTCTAGGCTACACGATTAAGTATGTGATCGCCTTCGATAAATAAATGTTGAAGATAAACAATGATAGAGATAAAGATGATGAAGACGACGCAATGAAGGAATCAAGAATTGCATTGATCATAAAATGTCTTAACATCTTAAGCTAAAATGTAATGCAATATAGAGGTTAGAAGAGAAATGGAGGACTCTGCGTCAAGGCTTCCAGTGGTGCCATGGATGAATGGTGGAGATGTCTCTCTCGAGCTCTATCTCCAACGAAAGCTCCGGTTGTCACTCGATCTAGTTTGTGGAGGTGAAGAATTCTCACTGAAAATCTTGTTCAAGCTCTCATCTATGATTGCAAACCTCTGCCTTGAGGCAGAAATTCGAATGTTTTAGAATGAAGGTCCAAAAGGCTATTTATAGAGTTTAAACGTTGACAACTATCATGATTGCGTTATGGCTCATTACTGCTTTTGTCGTGGTATGGGCAATGTCACATCGTCTTATCCTGTTGACACTCCCAAGGTATGTGTCCGAGCTTGATTCAACTAAGTATCAATGCGTTCTATCCATCTTGCGATCGTCTTTCTACTATGGTTGTCACTTCATGGCCGCAATTCCCAATTGATCACCGCAACTTTCATGCAATGGGCGCATTTGATCACTGCAACGTCCATGCGATGGACATATGCGATCCAACTTTCAGCGCATGCGTTTGTCTTTGCGATCGCGTGGCTTCAGCTCATGCGTTTGTCTGCGATTGCTTATTTCAAACGCATGCGTTTGATTCCTGTGATAGCTACAAAAATAGACACTTTGGCATGGAGTAGCGCATAATATTGGGGTCAGTGAGAATTTAGGTGCTAATCAACGCAAAACTCATTTTTTTTCGCAAATTCTAGGTATTATCACCGCATTTCCTACTTATTAGCCCTCATGATTCTAAATAAAAGGCTTATAATAATTGGCATTTCTGCAAGTTATCACACCCCCAAACTTAGAATGATGCTTGTCCTCAAGCATGCGTTATACTCAAGAAATTCTTAACTCACCTTTCGGCGTCTCTTTGTGATGACCAACTTCTCAGAGTATAATTTACTCGTGCCTCTAACTATGGACGCAATGCTCTCCTCCACTTCGGTTGCTTTTCTAAAGAAATCTTTTCTAATTTAAATTCGATAAGTTTTTGCTCAAAACTTTTTATTCATTCACCGCAACTTTGTTTCAGCTCTTGAGAATGCATTCATTCAAAACAATTCAAGATTATGCGATTACTTATTCAAATGTGGCATTGAACCTGGTTATGCTCTTCGTTTTGGCTTACCCCCACGTGTGTCATGCAGGCATCCAACTTCAGTTGTGTTCATATTCAACTTAACTCATGTCTTGCTTAATTTTGGCTTGCGCCAGACAGAGGAATTGCGCTTATGCGTTGATCCTGGCGATTTACCTTCGTTTTGGCTTGCCCCCACAGGTGTCATATGGACATCCAACTATGGGTAAATGCCTTTCACAACTTAACTCTTATCAATATGGTTTTCCCCATTGCGTTGATAGTGGAGTTGTTATTTTCAATTTTTTTTTAAGGGAATGATCGTAATTAATGAACGTAATTCTCCGAGACCGCTGCCACCCCCAAACTTAAAGGGTGGCAACGTTCTCACTGCAAGCTAAAAACAAACTCAACAGGAATGTGATAACAAATGTTTGAGAAAGGGTTTGCACACAATAAAACTATAGACTTTCACAATTTGAAGAAGCTATTAAAAGTATGGATACCCTTGTGATACTAGTTAGAGGAGGCGGTGAATTATTTGTACCATCATAGATGTATCGCAAAAGACCACAATCAGACAAGGAGAATTCCAAAAGGATAATGCATAAAAGATAACAAGAAAAAAAAAACCTTAAGTAGAAGAACATATGCAACAATATGTTGGAGTTCATGCGATTGAAGCCATGTGTTGAAGGATGTGGAGGATTCTTCCGTTGTAACTGCGCACCGAGGAGAGTTATTATCGCACCTACAAGGAGCAAACACACCACAACCAAGGAAGCAGCCGCATATCCAAAATAACAATAAAAATAATAAACTAAACCAAGAAAGCAACGTAAAGATAGAGTAGAAGACGTCCCTGGAGAAATTGGAGTATTGTCACCGCAAGGAGTCCCCATGTAGGAGATGGATCTCAACTGCTCGGGTCAAGGAGTCGCCCTAACCATTGGAACTTCCAGCAATTGTTGGACGCATGATGGTTGACATGTGCCTAAGACTACTTCCAGCTCATGCGACAGATGGCCTTTCTATCTCGGGGTCAATATTTGACTTTCGACGCATCGCCTATACTTTAAATATTGTTTGCAGCTTGGTCGCACAATCTACAATACGCTTAAGATTGAAGGGTGCCTGCGAAAACACAAAACTTCACAAAATATTAGCTGCCAAGTCCCCGACAACGGCGCCAAAAACTTGTTGGAAGGAAGGAAAACTTAATTAGGGAAGGATGGGATTGTACAGGAAATTATGTGTTTGCACCCATGTGTCTGAGGTCATGCATCGTAATGAAAATGCGTTAATCTAGTATGCAATGACCACGCATTCCTATCACGAGTTTTCTTGCGTTCGTGCCAAGTATAACACGAACACAAGTTTCTTGGGTAATCCGAGGTCGAACACAAGGACTTGTCACTCAATAATGCTTGTGAAGCAATGCGTTTGAGGCGATGAAAAGAAAAATAAAAAGAAGAAGTTTAATGGATTTAAACACTACTCCTACTCCTAACTAAACAGATTGAGCAAGAAAAGACTTGTGATGAGAATAGGTAGATACACAACAACCAATAACGCATAGTAATATTTATTATCTTAAATCGCCCGAGTAATCCCAGCTCGTCACACTAACGCATTGCACACCTCTCAGTGGTTAGCCACATGACTATATCTCTATAGTGCATGGTTGTGTCGATCATAAGATTGTGCCTATCTCTAGGAACAATGCATACTTTGTTTTAGTACGTTCCATCTCTTACCTTCTCAGGTACTTAGACGCGGCTATTTAACTTATAGACAAGTATTGCAACGTCCCATAGACAAGTGTTGCTATAGCCTTTCATCAAACAAAGAGGATTAACTCACTATACTTGCACAACGCACACCTCTTGGTGGGTTGCTACATGCGTCCTATCTCTAGGCTACACGATTAATTATGTGATGGCCTTCGATAAATAAACGCTGAAGATAAACAATGATAGAGATAAAGATGATGAAGACAACGACAATGAAGGAATTAAGATTTGCATTGATCACAAAATGTCTTAACATCTTAAGCTAAAATGTAATGCAATATAGAGGTTAGAAGAGAAATGAAGGACTCTGCGTCAAGGCTGCCGGTGGTGCCATGGATGAATGGTGGAGATGTCTCTCTCGAGCTCTATCTCTGGCGAAAGCTCCGGTCGTCACTCGATTTTGTTTGTGGAGGTGAAGAATTCTCACTGAAAATATTATTCAAGCTCTCATCTGTGATCGCAAACCTCCGCCTTGAGGCAGAAGTTCGAATGTTTTAGAATGAAGGTCCAAAAGGCTATTTATAGAGTTTAAACGCCAACAGCTATCATGATTGATTTATGGCTCACTATTGCTTTTGTCGCGGTATGGGCAATGTCACATCATTTTATCTTATTGACACTTCTAAGGTATGTATCCGAGCTTGATTCAGCTAAAGTATCAACGCATTCTACCCATCTTGCGATCGTCCTTCTATTATGGTTGTCACTCTGTGGCCGCAATTCCTAATTGATCACCGCAACTTTCATGCGATGGGTGCATTCGATCACCGCAACGTCCATGCGATGGACGCATGCGATCCAACTTTCAGCGCATGCATTTGTCTTTGCAATCGCCTGGCTTCAGCACATGCGTTTGTCTTTGCGATCGCCTGGCTTCAATGCATGCGTTTGTCTGCGATTGTTTATTTTAAATGCATGCGTTTGATTCTTGCGATAGCTACAAAAATAGACACTTTGACATGGAGTAACGCATAATATTGGGGTCAGTGAGGATTTAGGTGCTAATCGATGCAAAACTCAATTTTACGGAAATTCTAAATATTATCATCGCATTTTCTACTTATTAGCCCTCATGATTCTAAATAAAAGGCTTATAATAACTGGCATTTCTGCCAGTTATCAGCTCTTCTTGTCACAGAAATGATATATTCAAAAAATATTGTCCAGGTTTGGTATGTTATTAGCTAAGCCTATCGATACTCCTAGTGCTGTAAATGCTCGTTTGTCATCTGTGCTTTCACCACAGTCTGAAGCCGAGAAGGAGTACATGTCTCGAGTTCCTTATACTAGTGCAGTGGGAAGTTTGATGTATGCTATGGTCTGTACTAGGCCTGATCTTGCCCATTCTGTTAGTGTTATCAGCAGGTTCATGGGTCAACCTGGGAAGAAGCATTGCAAGCCATTAAAAGGATTTTTCGTTACCTTAGAGGTACATCTGATGTTGGTCTTGTTTATGGGAATTGCACAGAGTGTTTGGTGACTGGTTATTCTGATTCTGACTATGCTGGAGATGTTGACAGTAGGAGGTCTATGACTGGTTATGTGTTCACTCTGGGTGGTTCTGTTGTTAGTTGGAAGGTAACCTTACAGCCTACAGTTACTTTGTCTACTATTGAAGTATAGTACATGGCCTTGATAGAAGCTGCTAAAGAGGGAATATGGCTGAAGGGGTTAGTTGGTGATCATGGTTTGCATCATGACCAAGCTATTGTATATTGTGATAGTTTGAGTGCAATATGCCTAGCCAAGGATCAAGTTCATCATGAGAGAACTAAGCACATAGATGCAAGATATTACTTTTTATGAGGTGAGCAGAGAGTTAAAGTGATGAAAATTGGTACTGCTGATAACCCTGTTGATATGTTCACCAAACTGGTTCCACAAGGCAAGTTCCAACATTGTTTGGACTTGCTGAATGTTTTGAATTGTTAGAGCAATTACCAATTTAATCTTTATCAAAGCATCGTATTTATAGAGCAATTACCAATTCATGCAAAATTGAGTTGACCAAATTTTGACACTTTAAAATGCACTCAATTTAGTGGGATAAGTGACATTCAGTGGAATCAACACTTTTGCCAAATGATTACTCACTAATTCACTAAAAGTTGGATTTTTCCACTAAAAATCATTCTTAAATCTTTCCACTAAGTGAAGTCGACATTTTGAATTTTGGCTATTTTGAAGTCAACATTTGACTTTTGTCAAATTTTAATTAAATACAATTTTAATTCAAAACTAACTTTTGAATTTTCCACTTTGTGAAGTCGACTTTGACCTTTGACCTTCAAAGCATGGTGAAATCAACATTTGACTTTGATCAACTTTGATTAATTCCATTTAATTCAAATTCAAATAATTAATTTTAAACCAAATTAATATTAAATAATTCATTAAAAAATTTAATTAATTTAATTTAATATTCAATTATTAAATCCAACACTAACCTTGATGAATCCTTATTCATAGTTTTGATATTTAAATTTTATTTAAATATCTCCAATTCTCTCTTTATCATTTAATTCCTAATTGAATGATACTTTGTTAAATGTATCGTATATCTTTAACGCTTATTCTCTAATTCGAATATGAACACTTCATACTCACTCGTCACACTATTCTAAGGTTTAACCTGATATGAGCTAATAGGGGGATCTAATAGACCTACAAATCATGAGCTCCAACGATCCAAGATTAACTGGCTAAATTCGTTTAACCAGATTAACCAACATTCGTTAATTATGGGGACACTCCACTAAAGCCTAGTAGTTGCACGCTCCTCACTGTAGATATATTTCTGTCCACTTGATTTAACTATGATCAATTCGATCCTTCACAGGTTGTTTGTAACAGCTGAGTAAAAATGACCATTTTACCCCTAGAATACATCTTGTTCTTTGAGTCTCCACCAATATATTAATGAACAATTGGTTTATGGTCCTATCAATAGACCAAGTCCCTCTCAGTCATAGAGAGGGTGATGCCCCTTGTTCAAAACTAGGAGTTAATACTTAAGGAAACAAACTATTTGCTAACTATGAAATTGGGTAGGAGTGAATTCAATCTTGCAGAACTATGTCCCCAATTATCTACTCGGTCTTACCCCTAAAATGAGAGGCTTATTGAGCGGTGATGTTGAACCACTTTCACCCATGCAGATTAAAGGATAATCATGAATAAACAGGAGTTTATAGTTAGCTTAGGATTAAGATGGAATTACCTTAGGTCATCGGAATGAAACATTTAGTTTTAATAGTAAACGAGGTTATGAAGAAAAATGATTATTTCATGGTCTGGTCTTATACAAACATCTTTTGCATAAGATGCCCCCACTCGCATGTCTCTATATGAACGATTTAGGATCATATCCTTTGTCTTAAATACAAAGTGGGCCGCATTTATAATGTTTTCAGGATAAGGTACCCAACCCTATCCATATACTTATAGACCGTTTTGACTATATACTCAAACTTGATCCACTTTTGTGTTTTCACATAAAATTCAAGTATTTTGTTATAGTCAGGGGTTCATTAGTTTATTGGATTTAGGCTTTAACAAGTGCAATTTACATATTCACTTTATCAAATATACCTCAATAACATCTTTATTACAAAATAAAATATGTTTAATGTTTACAAACTACGAGTTTTAAGACATATAACGCAACAAAAACTACATTAGATAACCCAGACATATGAACTCAATTCTACACTCCAAATACAGACATATGAACTCAGACCAAATAACTTTGTACCCAAACATAAATATATGAACTCCATAGATATATGAACTTTACGGACATATGAACTCCAGATATTATATCTTAACTTATCGTTCCAAACAGTCCCTTAACATTTTTCAATTATACTATTTTTATTAGTTAATAGTTATAATAAATGATAAACTTTATTGTGAAATTGAGGTGAGAGACAAAACCACCTCAAAGAGATGTTTTTTTTAAATCTCTCTCTCAAATTTTCTTAAAATTTATTTGTAGGAAGTTTGATTTGTATTTTCTTAGATGGCTTAATTCATCTCAAAATTTGTACTAACTCACTAAATATATGTTAGTTTATCATCAATCTTATTTTAACACTATTCATTATTGATTAAAAAGGAAATGACAAACAACATAAATCACCCTTGAAGTAAAGTAGTTGTAAAAATTGCACCCTAAATTTTAATTGAAAAATTAAACCCTTAAACTTTAACCCATGATGTATGGTGATAGTTGTAAGTATACCATCAAACTTTCGATTATAAAGATTAAGCTTTCAAGCTCAATGATATACTTAATACACTAGCAAATAGATTACATCTCAACTAGATACAGTATACATTGTATATAATAATTAATATTTGAAATAAAATATAAGCTAGATGGTATAACAAGACTTATAAATCGAAATAACCCAGAAGTTACAAAAAACTGAAAAGCTTGTGTGGAGATTAAGAAGGTAGTCGAAGCACGATTGAGGACAATTATTCGCTCCATACGGGATGCAAGCAGGCTACAACAATCGCCTTAGGGGTACAATGACTAATTTCGGTATAACTGCAACTTCAAACTACTAGAATATGACAGAACTTTTGGATATTTGATATAAGCTCAACTCAAGATCGAAAGAATGAAATGAGGGAACTCTTCCATTTGTAATGATTTGCTACAAATGATAAAACAAATTGCTATTTTTAGTCTAATAACTTAGTAACTCTCTAAAATAAAAATAAAATCAAATAAATATAAAATTGAAAATATTTTTCAAATTTAGCTCAATTGAGTTGGTATTTGACCAAAATAAAATATAACTAATTCAGATTGAATAAACTACAAATTTACATTTTATATATGTTAAATTTGTACATTAAACATCATCTAATTTGATGATTTCAATCCAATTTGAAGTTTCTAACCATGAATTTAATCTACATAATTAAATCCATCTTTATGTGAATATTAAATAATATTTACTTTGTTTCACAAGATTATAAATATCCAATGCAAACTATGATAAATATAAAATTCAAACCCTCAGCCATTAATGTGAAAATTGAATCCATTTTACTTAATTTCTCTCTCATATTTCTCTTCTCTCTACCTTCAATTTCTCTCTTATATTACTTTTGTCATTTTCAAAGTGTATTTGCTATCAATTTCATCAAATATTTTCAAAATGTAACATTGTCTATGCATAAAATTAAATTTGATTAAAAAGTTGATTAAACTTGCCAAGAAAAATGAAAATATGATTTACGAGATGAATGAAGGAAAATTAAAATAATATACAAATTGTTTTTTTTATAAATATATATATATACAAATTGAATAAAATATACAAAAATAATAAGCAAAAAAATGCGCATCCGGGAAATCGAAGCCCGGTCAGTACCGTGGTTGGGTACTATGATATGCGCTGATATGACAACATGTGGTTATTAAATAAATAAATCCAATATCATTTATAAATAGAAATATAAAATTACGATATTATATTAATTGATCAACCTAATGTGTTGGAAATTTGAACCTTGATCCACTGGTGATAGTAATTTTGAACATAAAAAAACTCTTCTTTGCCAACATATCATTACTAGATTGACAAGTCATATATATTGTGGAAATTTATTTCCCCAATCAAAAAAAAAAAAAAAAATTGTTGGAGAAAATGGTATATATAAATCTGAATACAGTAGAAAAGTGATTACATCTCAATTTTTAAAAACAATACACTCAATGTATAATATTCAAACTCAAGTTAGATGGTGTAATAAGATTTGGATATGAAAATAATCAAAAACTTGAAAGAATCTCAAATCCTTTGGAGACTCCAAAATATAGTCGAGACACGCTTCTGGTAAGCGCTATTTTGAAGAGAATTATTCGATCTACACGAGCTACAAGCAGACTACAACGGTCATCTCAGTAGAATAAACGACTAATTCCAATAGAACTGCAACCTCAAACTACTCGGATTTGGCATAACTCTTAAATATTCATTCTCAATTCAACTCAAGAACAAAAGAAAGAAAGAAAGATATAACTCTTCAATTTGGAATGAGATGCTACAAATAAAGAACCAAGTTGTTATTTATAGATTAGAAACTTAGTAACTCTATGAAATACAAAATAAAATCAAATAAACACAAAAATTGAAACATTTGTAAATTTTAACTCAATTAAATTGTTACTTGATAAGAATCAATAACTCATTCAAATTCAAGAAACTATAAATTTAACTTTCATACATGTTAAATTTGTACAAGAAACATCATTTTAGTTTGAAGTTTCAATCTAATTTGAAAATTTCTAAACAATAAATTTATATCTACACGATTAATCCAATTTTATGTTTCAATATTCAATTGTTTCACTATTCTTTCACTATATATATATCCAATTAAATTAAATTAAATTAAATTTATAGGTAAAAACTATAAACGTGTTTGGAATTACTTTGAAAAATATATATTTTTTTTTAAATAAAACCAATTTTTATGAAAATACCAATTGAGTTCTTTGAACTTTAGTTTGTAACAATTTGTATTTGCATTCCTCTTGGAATCATGTCAACTTCTTCATTCGATTAAAAAAAGTATATTTCAAATGTTCAATTATCATATATAAGTACTTGTAGGTAAATAAAATAATAGCTGCCTAATGGACTAAGGCTTAGTTTGAGTTTGCTGTAGTTTTTAAAATAATTATTGGTAGTTGTGCTTTTAGAAAAATCAGATGTGAGAATAAGTAAAATAGTGCTTGATAGAGTCTAATTTTTAATTCGAAAAAATTAGTTACAATGTTTAGTAAATTAGTACTAAATTTGTGTAAAATAGGTATATGAACAAAATAGATTATCATTTGAAGTTTTTTATATTATATTTAATTTATAATTTGGGGATTCTAAAAAATAGAAGGGAAACTATTTACAAAAAAAATAGAAGATTTTTAATCTTTTTTGATAGAGGCTAATAGAGACGGATAGAAGTCTATCAATGTCTATCAGTGATAGAAACTAATAGAAGTCTCTCACTGATAGACGTTGATAGAAGTCTATCATGACCCAACCTTCTAGGACTCAAGCTAGACCGTTACTAAATACATGCACGCATGAAGCTTAAAACGACACATTTTTACGGTGAAATAAATGCTAAATGAATAAGATAAGTTCAAAAGTTCTTTATTAAATTCAAATAATAAAAACAAAAATAGGGTACCCATAAATCATAAATGTTAATAAATAAGTCTGAAAACAATTCTTAATAGTAAGTTTCAAATATCAAAACTGAAAGTTAAGCAAAATATGAAAAGAAATATAAATCTCATGAGCGGAAGCATAAAACTGGTCCCAATGGCTCGATTACGAATTCCGCTTATTATTCGCCAGTGCGTCCCTACTCTTACCTGAAATATAAACATGAGAAAATGTGAGTATAAAATACTCAGTAAGTAACCCCACTACTGGGGTCAGGCTAGACATCTATGTCCTCTAGATGCGTACCTCTGGTGAAACATATAAACTGCTCTAGTCCTCATGGGACACATACATACATGAAAAATTGATTTCTATCCTACTGTAGTTAAGTATGTCCATTACCTCTAGTAAGTCCCGTAGGACCCACAACCTATGGTGAATCCCGAAGAAAACACAATCTCTTTCATACCCATGGTTATGCATACACCTCTTTCGTATACATATTACCCACTTAATGTGTACCTCTTTCGTACACATGGTTATGTATACACCTCTTTCGTATACACATAATCCACTGAATGTGTACCTCTTTCGTACACCTGGTTATGTATACAACTCTTTCGTATACACATAACCCACTGAGTGTGTACCTCTTTTGTATACCTGGTTATGTATATACCTCTTTCGTGTACACATAACCCATTAAGTGTGTACCTCTTTCATACACCTGGTTATGTATACACCTCTTTCATATACATATAACCCATTGAGTGTGTACCTCTTTCGTATACCTAGTTATATATACACCTCTTTCGTATACACATAACCCACTGAATGTGTACCTCTTTCGTACACCTAGTTATGTATACACCTCTTTTGTATACACATAATCCACTGAGTGTGTACCTTTTTCATATACTTGGTTATGTATACACCTCTTTCATATACACATAACCCATTGAGTGTGTACCTCTTTTGTATACCTAGTTATGTATACACCTCTTTCGTATACGCATAACCCACTGAATGTGTACCTCTTTCGTACACATAGTTATGTATACACCTCTTTCATATACACATAATCCACTGAGTGTGTACCTCTTTCGTACACCTCAGATCCTCTCTATGAATGTAGGGATGCATACCTCTTTCGTACACATGGTTATGTATACACCTCTTTCGTATATACATAATCCATGAAGCGTGCACCTCTTATGTACACCCCAGTACCCTCTAGGTATGTATCACTTTCATACACACCCGCCCTAGTACATCTCTTTCATGTACTAACGCCCTTGGACATGCATCACTTTCATGCAGTCACATAGTCTGGAAAGGAAAAAAGATTGCATCTAACTTCATATCACATATAACATTCACATAATCATGAGTCCTCTAAAATCTCCTCATTAAGGTCATGATAATTAACCTCAACGTACGTGTTTAATCTAGTTTTAATGGATCAACTCTAGTACATCAATTTCATGCACTAACTCATGTAAACAATCAAACATTCGAAATTTCATAATACATCATATAGCTTACACACTTTCATCATAAATCATATAAATATGTACATCAACAAATGTCCAACTTTCATCTAGCTTTAAGACATTCTAGTAGTAGTGTCGCTTAACTCATAATTTAGGGTCATGATCAATCGTACTTTTAATATGCCTCATAAAATTTTAAATCATGTTCATACATTAACATGCTTCAGACATATTATCACATGCTCATATATCTTTTCTAAACAGTCCATTAAATCTCAGAACAGTCAGAATTATCCTTGTAACTAGTCTTAAAATCCTCAAAAATAAATCATAAATTTATCGCCCGATACAAAGGCGGTTCCAGTAGTAAGATTACTTACCTCAATATGAAACTGAGATAATAATTCTTCACTCATGCAAACTCTTCAATCCAACTTCACAACCTTTAGTCCAATCATAGGGCATGAAGAAAATTCATTTTAGTCTCCAAGCTCGATTCCATACATAAAACAATTTTAGAAGTCAACAAAATTCTTACCCAACTAGCACTTTAATCTTAAATCACCTCCAAAACCCAAGTCAAAATCCAACTAAGAACTCCTAATTCAATCTTGTTAGTGTTGAATAGTGTGATCTCGACTTCAAACTCTGGTCTAAATTTTTAACACAATGGGCTACTATTAGATTAACTCAAAAGTCAAAACCCTACAACCCAAAGAGCCTTGGAAGGGGGAGTGTTGTCGCGTGAGAGGGAGAAGAAGGGGTATTTTCTTTTCTTTTCTTTTTAATTCTCCACCACACAAAAGTATAAATAATATATATATATATATATATAATATTATTTTCTTTTATTCTTAAATTCCAAAATCCATATATATATTTTTTTCTTAAATTCCAAAACCCTTATATATATATATATATATTTCCTTTTCCTTTCCTTAATAAACATATCACATCAAACTCAAATCTTTCACCTCTTCTCCAATTAATTAAATAAACCTCAAAATAAATTCATCAACTTTAATTCACTTCTTTCCAAAAATCTTAAATCTCAAAATTAAATTATAACTTTCCAAATTAACTTAAATTCAAATTAAAATCTTTTTAGATACTTGATTTAATAAATTCCAAATAAACTAATCATCTTTTCCTAATTCTTTACTTAAATTTTGGATTCAAATTCTAAAATTAAGGAGGGTAAAATTTTAAAACTACAATTTCCTCTTTTTCCCATTCAAATTTCACAAAACTCAAAATTTCTTATCCAAAATAATTTAATTATCCCTTTCAATTAATTTAAAACTCTACTCAAAGAATCCATATAACCAATAAAATTTCTTCAACCATAACAATTTGATTCCAAATTCCAAAGATTAGGAAACTAAAATTCAACAATTTGAGATAATTAACTTAAATTTTTCTAAAAAAATGGGGATGTTACAGTCAGTGTTTATCCGTGTTCTTTTTACTATTTCTATAAATACTATATGTGAAAATTTCCCTTATAATTTGTTATAACATAATTATTTGAATGATAATTAATTTTGTTTAATCTAATTTTTTTTTTATAAAAGATTATTTTTAAAAAATAGTTGTTATAAAAAATTAAACCAATTACAATTTTGAATAATTGTGAGAAATAAATTAGTGGAATGAAATTTTGAGATCGATAAGGAAGATACCAAATTTTTATGAAAGCTAAAATCTAAGAACTCCATAAAATAACTTTACAATGTTAGAACAAATTCAAGACTGATTATGTGTAGATTAATGAATTAGTTATTTTACCAAACAGTCTAAGTGGTTAAGATTCTCATATAATCATTTTTTAGGACGGCAAAAGCAACCTAACTTATATCACTAACCTTATTAGCACATTTGCAATTTTATTTATTATTTTCTCTTAATAATAAAGAACCATGTCTCTTATAAACGTAGCTAACATACTATTAGGAAACCATGTAAATATCTGCACTTTACATTTATTTTCTTACCTTCCTTATTGGATGATTTCATAACAATATCAACTCAAATCTCCCCTCTGAAGAAAAATAATAATAAATGAATAAAAACGCCAAGTTATCAATTTACAAAAAAGAAAAAAAAAGTAATTAAAAATTTTGAATTTGGGCGCCAAGATTGTTTCAACTTCCAATCTTGAAGCTCTTACAAACATTGTCCAACATTCCAAGAAAATCTCTCACAATCACAAAAATCCTCAGCGGATTCGTCTCTTCTTTGCTTACATTTCCATGGAAGTACTCTGTAATTTCTCTCACACTCGACATTACCCTTTCTTCATCCTTCCTCACTTCCTCCATCCTCTTCTTCACATAGCTCACAAACCCTTTCATGGCTTCCACAAAATTCCCACTCCTTTCATCCACACTCAACTCCTTCCCCACCAGTTTCTCCATTATCCCCATTCCCTCATTCAGATTCCCTCTTGAGCTCCCGACTACTTTCAGGTCGATTGTCGCTGCTCGCTTCACATTCTGCAGTTCCGTGCTCAGCCCCGACACCAGTTCTAATCCCATTCGTCGGTAATCGTTTTCCCTTTCTTCCACTGTTCTTGATTTGTTTTTTTGGTTGATTTTCCCCATTATGCTGCCTGATACTCTGATTCCTTCTGATCGGATTATTTCTTGTACCACGAAGTGGAGTAGGGATGTTTTGCCGTCGGTTCCTTTGACGTCGGAAAGTTTTAGGAGTGCGTCTAGTTTGAATGCTCTTGCGCCTCCTCGGCTTGTTCCAACGTTCATTCGGTTTCCTGTTTTTAGTACGGCTTCTAGTAGTTTTAGGAAGAGTCTACTGGATCTTAGTTCCTTGCAAGCCTCCTGATGGAATAGAAATTGAAATGGAATTACAATGAGTGGGTAAGTTTAATTTTGTAATGATTAATATCATTTTAGCATCTATCGTTATTGTTTTTGTTGTTATATAATAGAATCGAGATGAAAGAAGAATTAGAAAGAGTGGGGTTTAATTTCTTATGAGTAATCTCATTGTAGCATCCGTGGCTATTGTTTTTGTTGTTATGGAATAGAAATTGAAGTGGAATTAGAAAGAGTGATTAAATTCAATTTTGCAATGATTAATGCCATTTTAGCATTTTTGGTTATTGTTTTTATTGTTACAGAATAGAATAGAGATGAAAGAAGAATTAGAAAAAGTGGGTTTGATTTTCCTATGGGTAATCCCATTATAGCATCTTTTTGGTTATTATTTTTGTTGTTATGGAATAGAATTGGAAGTGGATTTATAAAGGTTAGTTTATTTATGTTATGATTGTTACCTCTAGTATGGAAAATGAATTCCGGAGATGATTCACTTCATCTTCAAAAGTTTCTCTGTAAAGCATGGCTTCTACTCGTTGGAAGGCAAATGGTATTCTCAAAATTGCTATGACAAACTTCTCTGTACAACCCAATTCACCGATGTCTCCTTCATAGCTTAACAATTTGGCTTCTTCTTCTTGGGTTGGTACCATCTTCACCAGTGCTTCAAGTTGTCTCAAACGCAACCCACTCCCTGATTTTCACATTTACAAACATTAGATTGTTGCAATAACAATTTTGAAGTATCTTTTTATTTAGATATAGTCATACCTTGTTCTATGGCTTCACAAACTTGTTCTGTAGAGAGATTCAGGGCTTTTAAGAGAATGGTTAGGTTCTGAAGTCTTTTAGCCTCTAGTATATGTTTGCTTGGAGAAGGGCTTTTGTTGCTAGCATCACCATTCTTCATTGAATCATGTTGGTTGTAGCCAAATAGTGACTCAATCATTTCTTCATCTAGCCTGTTTTTCATGAACTCCATCTTAACTTGTCCCAGTTAAGTAAAATTGAAATAATAGGAATAATCAAGAACAAAGAACTTACTCAAATGAACTCCATCTTAGCTTATCCCACACCATTGATTGATCAGGTGCAGCTCTTACTTTGTCCCAATGGAGAGGCTTAAGTTTCGGCCGCAAATTTCCCTCTTTTCCAAATGCCATGAATTGAGGGAGCTTGGAAGGAGGAGGAGGTGGAGTTTTGAAAGAGTAAGCGTTTGTTTTTAAACTTGGTGGTGGAGATGGGGGAGGAGGAATAGCAGATGACGGTAATGAAGGTTTAGCAGCAGTTTGAGGTGATTGCAGATCATTCCATGGTATTTGAGATAATGAAGAAGAATCTGACATTGCAGGAGATGAGGATCTTAACAGTGCAGAAGAGGAAGTAGATCCAGTTGAAAAGGGTGAAGAGAAGGAAAATGAACTGCGATCAGTGACCAGAGGAGGTGGCGGCGGTGGTGGCGGTGGTGGTGGAGGAGGAGGTGGAGATAAAGATGGGACATTCTTTTGGAAACCTATAGACTGGGGAACCATCTGCATTTTGGGTTCTGAATTACAAGGAGAAAGAGTAAGATGCGACCGGTCAGAAGTTAATAGTTTGTTAGATTCATCACATTGTGTTTCTAATTTACTTCCTAATTTCTCAGTTGGCACTGAACAAGTAGAATTTGTTATCACATTAGCAGAAGAAGATTCTGAAGCATTCGAAAGGCGAAGATTTGACAAATTGGAATCACCACAAGAATGGAATGATTCTTCATCATCAGACGAACAACATTTAACAGGAGTAACTCTATCCCCAGATGAAGAATGAGTTCCATCAGATACGCATTGTATTGATTTACTATCATCTTCTTCATGAACATACATCCTTTCCTTGGTTGAAGAAACACTTACATTATCAGATTCTGAATCCAACGTCTCTTGGTTCCTTTCCCCCTCTTTATGAACAGATAACTCCTTTTCACTTACAGAAGTATGGGTCTGTTCTTCAACATCCATTCCAAGCATACCGAGATCGAACAGATCAAGGCCAGATTTTGGTCTTGCTGTCTTCTCTTCTCTTTCACTCTTAACAGAAAGCTTCTCCATGGATTCATCTCTCTGACTTTTGAACTTCTTGCAGACCCAAAAGGCAATAATAGAGCATATCAAAATGGTGACTCCTGCAGACACAAAAACTGCAACAAGAATCTTTCTGACTCTTCCTTCTCTTGGATCTTCTTTTCTTTTTCGTTTGTATACTGGTCGGCTCTTATGCAAGCGAAGCTGATGAGGGTGGGAGTGCTCATGAATGTGCACTCGATGAGCTGCCATAGGAACAGGAGAAGGAGCAATGGCGGTTGGTGATGAAGATGGCGACGGCGTCGGTGAAGGCGAAAGATCTGATGGGCTTTGATTTCCCACTTGTGAGCTCTTGAGTCCAAGCAAAGCTCTGACTCTCTCCAGAATGAAGGGTTCATTTCCTCCACTCTCATCTTCCCCTGAAACTCTCTCTAGCTCTTTAACATCAAAGCTCTCTGCTGTATTCAACAGTGAGTTAGCAATCAAAATGTGGGAGTTCTGCGATGAAAAAGGCATCGAAATGAAGATAACAATCATGAAAATGCACTTCACAAGACAACCCATTTCTCTCTTCAATCAAGATTCATCAAAACCCAAGTAAGAATTTTCTTCCTAAGAAACTCTGTTCTTTTCACATCCTTGAACCTAATGTTGGGTAGTGCAGGAAGATTCGATTGCAGAGAAGAGGAGGAAGAAGAGAGTCTTTAATGCTACTCCAAGAAACCTCTCTGAACATGGCAGTTGTTTGTATTTGGGTATGTAAATTGACCTTCCTTACTTTTCTTTTGATTTACTCATTTTTTTTTTCAGTCATTACCTCATAATCCTCATCTGCAGAAGGACCATTAATTACACTGCTTCTGAAAATCTTTTCAAAAAAAGTCTCTCCACTCAACTCAAACTCCATTCTGTTTTCTTGTTTTGTTTCTTCTGCTTTGTGTTAGAAAAAAGTTAAGCATGCTTTTTCTCTGCTAGTTGATCCGTGATTCAAAACTTTTTGAAGGTAATGATATATCAGATTTGCTTTAAGGGATTAAAAAATTTGAGTTTGAAGTTAAAATGGTAGGATTTGGCAGATGAAACAGAGGGTTTTAGCAGATTAAAAAAAAAAAAAGAAAAAAGAGTACACAGAATCAAAACACTACAGAAAAAAAGTATCTCTTGTGGGACCTTTGTTTGTAATGGAGTTGCCAAACAGATGGAGGAAGACGGGAGCCATAAGTTTTCACCAACTTCATAATTAAGAGAGAGAAGAGGAGAGAGAAAGAAGTTAAGGTGGGGACAAATAGGAGGAGATGTAAATAGTCTTAAGAAATGAAGAATTTTAGTATGTTATAAGGAGGGAAAATATCCATTTATATTTCTACCCTAAATTTATAATGGTATCAATTTATTTTATATTATGTTTCATTTGGATAAACATTATATGAGATTTATATTTTCTTTTAAGGGATAGTTGCAAATATAACAATCATGTTTAAAGTATATGTAGATTTAGCACAATGTATAAGAAGTTATAAATATAACAAAATTTAGACATAGAGCTCGAAGTCTATCAATGATAGACCATATCACTAGTAGATCAATGATAGATTTTATTACGTTTGTAATTTTTTTAAAAAAATATTTTATATTTAATTATTATCCTGAAAAGTGTTACCTATTACAATTATTTTTTTTCCTTTTAATTTTGAAAATATGACATTGGTATTGAAAATATGGTTACAAAAATATAACAAAACAAAGAACACATCTCAAAACATTTGAAGATATTGTTATTTTAGTCGTTATGATTATTCTACCACTTAATATTCACTTATATAGTACTTATTCCATTTAATTTAGGCAGCTTCAAATATAGATTCTATTGGCATGTGACCTAAGAATATTTCATAAATTTACTAATTAAAAATTAACATTTTAAAAGTTATGAAAACAAAATAGAATAAATAAAAAAATAGTGCATAAATAATAAAGCATATTATAATAACATAGAGATGTGAAGGGATTAATAATGATAGAAGATAAAATAAATGGTCCATCCCTTTCTCATGTGAGGATTGGTTGATATGAAAGGGAGAAATGAAAGCAAAACGGGAAGGGAAGAGAGGGAAAAGAGAAGTTTGATGACTGAATAATGGGAAGCAAAGTGGCTTAAAAGGACCTCTCTTTCTTCCACTTTCTTATTGGTTTGTTCCATCTTCCCAAGTTTTTATGTGGGACATACTTCCAAATTCATTCCTTTTCTCTCTCTTCAACCCAACCCCTTTGAGGAGAGAGAATCTGAGAACCGACAAACAAAACAAGTATGAAAGTTTAAAACATTTTGGAAAAAATATCTTTTTGGTCTCAAGACTTTTCTTTTATTAGGTCTCTAACTCTCCAAGACAGTCCAGTTTTCATTCCGTTCTTCAATTTTAAAATCTATTTGCCCTATTGATTGGAGTTAGCAAATTTGTGTTTGAGTGTAGAGTTGTAAGATGGAGTTCTTTGATAAATATGAACAATAAAAAAAGAGAAAAAAAAAGTGTAATTACTCGATCAATGTGAAAAATAGAGATATGGAAAAATGAAGTTCTTCGATAAATGTAAAAATTAAAAAGAGGGGAAGATAGAGTTGATAAATATGCAAACTTTAATAATGTTTACTATTGAAGTTGAGTTGTTTACACCAATTTAAGAAATTGGTGGGTCAAATGCCTCTTTAGTTAAGTTTCGAGTTTGGCTTTTAAATAAGCCTATAAGTTTCAAAATGTTACTAGTTTATCTTTGAGAATTGAATTTTTATTTCTATTTGCACGAGGTTTATGGAGAAACTTATTTCGTAGAATTTGAATTTTGTATTTGTATTAATTTGGTAGAAATTGAGTACAATCTCTAATACATAATATTTTGATGCTTTCAAAATAAACTATAATCTTTAAGCTCGTTGATCTTCTTGAATGATCGCCTTTGGACTTGTTGATTTTCTTAGATGATCGACCTTTGGGCTTATTAATCTTATTGGATGATCGACCTTTGACTTAATGATCTTTTTGGATGATCGACCTTTAGCTTGATGATCTTCTTGGAGGATCGACCTTTGGATTTGTTGATTTTCTTGGACGATTGGCATTTAGGCTTGATGATCTTCTTGGACGATCGGTCTTTGGGCTTGATGATCTTTTTGGAGACCTTTGGACTTGTTGATCTTTTTGGATGATCGGCCTTTGGCTTAATGATCTTCTTGGATGATCGACATTTGGCTTGATGATCTTCTTGCAGGATCGACCTTTGGCTTGATGATTTTTTTGGAAGATCGACCTTTGAATCTTCTTGGACGATCGACCTTTGGGCTTAATGATCTTCTTAACGATCGGTCTTTGGGATTGTTGATCTTTTTGACGATCGATCTTTGGGCTTATTGATCTTCTTGGAGGGTTTGTTGATCTTCTTGGATGATTGACCTTTGAGCTTGTTCTCTTTGGACGATCGACATTTGTGCTTGTTAATCTTATTGGATGAACGACCTTATGATTAGTGCTCGTACAAGGCTTCTGGAGAAACTTGTTTCGTGGAGTTGAACTTGAGTTGGTGTTAATGTTGAAGTTGATTTGATGCGATGTTGCTCGATAGTCAAATGACGTTTGATTTGAGGAAGTGAAATATGTGATGTTCTTTGAGTTAGGGAGTCTTCTGTTTGTTGGGAGAATTCTCTAGTCTAGAATTTCTGACCCCTACAAATGAAGAGAGCTTCCCTATTCATAGAATTCTATAGTGGGCTTCATGGGCTTGGGCTTGGTTGGTCCATGGGTCTGCCCCTAGGTTCAATTGGTTGGACTTGGAACTATTTTGGCTTTTGGGCCAAATTAAGCCCATTTTTGGGCTCAATTAGACTTTTAATCAAAATAATAATATCAAATAAGGTCAAATTAATCTTATTTGATTCAACGGTCATGATTAAACTACGTGGCATCATCGAAATTTGTCTTCAACTTCAATTTGGGACACATTTCACCTCCTAGTTAGTTCCAAATTTGAAGATTTAGAATTTCGTCATTAATTTAGTGAATGACTTGACAGTTTATGATTGGTCTAAAATTTATGTACATATGTGGGTGGGTGAATCTTGTTCTTGAATTTGACTTCAATTGTTGTGTCAGAAATTTTAATTTTCTTTTCATATTAACGGACAATTTTCTTTTCATGTATGAAGGAACATGATTGTGAATCTTCTCGTCGTTGTTTTATTCATGAAATGATATTGCCTTCAATGTTTTCATCTTTCTTTTATTTTGATCACTTGTCATCTTGAGACGATCAAAAGCATATATTGAAGGTCGATCTTTTGTTTGATGTTGAGATCTTTAGCCTTTTGAAGGTTGAAGTTCGAGTAGAAGTAGACGTTGGACATTGGTCTCCTTATACTTAATCTTTGGAAGATTGAAGACCGAGCACTTGAAGGTTTAATACGATCGAAGACAGAAGTTCTTTGCTCCATTTCTTTTGAGTTGTCGACTTTTTAGCAGTTATATGATTGTTTTCGACTTCCACTATGCTGAAGTGTGACATATAATAACTTATAATACTTCCTTTGGATGATTATTGAGGAAGCTTCTTGGGAGAAATTCTACCAAAGTTACCAGTCGTTGAAGTTTAAGGAAGTTCTTATCTTCTTCTTTAGCAGACTTAGGCTTCCATGCCATCTTTTTGTCTTTCCTTTTATGAGTCTTGTTCCTTCTTCTATAACTTTGATAGGGGCGTAATTCTTTTTTGGGTGGAATTTGGTTGTCTTCTCTTTCAACAAGTCACGAGGATCCACCCTTTGTCGTTATCTTCAACAAGTTCATATTTTTTTTTAGAGTTGTCGTTTGAATCTCTTATTGGAATCGAAAAACTATAGGCTCAAAGGTTCCAAACTGAATCATGCTTTTTCTTTGTTCATAAGACGTAAACGGTGTTAAAACACTTGAAGTCGTCACTATTGTGGCGTGATTTGTTTGAGCTACTTCATCCAAATCTAACTCAATCTTCTTTTCACGAGCCAACTTCAGAATTGGCTCCTTCAACACGAAGCATTTTTCTACTGGGTGGCTAATGACTCGATGATACTTGCAGTAGTTAGGATCATTTTCTTTTTCTGCTTGTTCCAGTCGCTTGCATTCCGACAGTTGAATAAGTTTATTCTCTAACAGTTGTTCCAACATGTCCACAACATCAGAATTAGAGAATGGATAAACCTTATTCTGTTTTTCTTTAAGAGTTGGGTGATGCTTCTAGCTACCATCATGCTTTCTTTCAAACTTTGTTTCTTTTTCTTTGGAGGAAAATTTCAGTGGGGTCACATGAACAACCATAGATTTTTTGGTGGCACTACTCACAATCTTTTTAGTGCCCTTGATTTCTTCTTTTGATTGATCAGAAGCAGAGACAGAGTTGTCAAACAAGGAATTTTCTCTTATGATGATCTTGCCTTAAAAAGATTTCGTCAGTTGCTCTCAGATTTTCTCTACGAAGACAGAACTTATATAAGAGTTTCTTGCAATGATAACTTTGGGGATAACTTTCTTTGGTGTTATTTGTAGATTTATTGACTAGAATGACGAGAGAGAGATAAGAGGTAGAGAGGTCCCACTGGCATGCCAATTTGTTCGCACGAGATTTTGGGAGAAACTTATTTCGTGGAACTTGAATTTTGTATTTGTATTAATTTTGTAGAAAGTTAGTACAATCTCTAATACATAATATTTTGATGCTTTCAAAATAAACTATAATCTTTAATCTGGTTGATTTTCTTGAATGATCGATCTTTGAGCTTGTTGATCTTCTTGGATGATCGACCTTTGGGCTTGTTGATCTTCTTAGATGATTGATCTTTGGGCTTGTTGATCTTCTTGGATGATTGACCTTTAGGCTTGATGATCTTCTTGGAGGATCGACCTTTGGACTTGTTGATCTTCTTGGAGGATCGACCTTTGGACTTGTTGATCTTTTTGGATGATCGACCTTTGGGCTTGATGATCTTCTTGGACGATCGGCTTTTGGACTTGATCATTTTCTTGGATGATCGACCTTTGGGCTTGTTGATCTTCTTGTATGATCGATCTTTGGGCTTGTTGATTTTTTTAGATTATCGACCTTTGGGCTTGATGATCTTCTTAGACAATCGGCCTTTGGGCTTGTTGATCTTCTTGGATGATCGACCTTTGGGCTTGATGATCTTCTTGGACAATCGACCTTTGAGCTTGTTGATGTTGGGATTGGTGTCCTAATTCTTCCGGAGTCTTGTAGTTTGTAAACTGTACACATTGTTATGAATAAAATAAGAGTTATTTTATTTGGCATTTACTCATATCCAATAAACAAAGTTCCATGGTTATTGTATGAAAACTTAATCATGTATATGAGATATACAAGTGGATCATGTCTTAAGTGATAACATAAATAAGTCTGTAGTATAAGAATTAAGGAGAGATATCTGATCCTGGTGACACTACGGATACGATCCGCTTTGTAAAGGTTTGCAAGTGTTGTGAACTACTACAGATGGTAGATCCTGACCATTCATGTGGAGACATGCGAGCGGGGGTATCTTATACAAACACAAAGAGTTTGTATAAGACCAGACCACGAGATGACTAGTCTTTTTTATATAACATCGTTGATACTTAAGATTTACATCTCACCTAAATGACCATAGGTGACAACCTCAATCCTGAGTGTTTGGGAACTCCTGCCTTTAAGAGCGGTTATTTGATTAGTATGGGTGAAAATGGCTAGATTGTTAACTTAACATGCCTACCTTTTTTGGAGATTTGTTTGATTTGGGAGTTGGGAACTCAGTTATATAAGATGCAATTCACTCCTTCCCGGAAATAGGGATAAGTAGATAGATTGCTCCCTTTAGTGTTGATTTCGAGTCTTGAACATAGTGGCCACAATTTCTCTTTGGAAGAGAGAACTCAGTCATAGTACGACTATGACTTATGTTCATTAGAGGAATCAGTGATACTTAATGAGTTAGATGTAACTACAGGGGCATAACGGTTATTTGCCTAACTGTACTTACGAGCGATCCGTGAAGGGTTATACACTGTTGATTAGTTGATACGGACACAATATATACATAGTAAGGAGAGTACAACCGTCGGTCTTTAGTGGAGTGTGTGACAGTTAACGGATGGTGGATCACATGATTAAAATGTTTAGTCAGTTTTCACGTACCGTTGGGGCTTCAAGCTACAGGTCCACAAGGTCTCCTTGGTAGCTCAATGGATTCAAGTTGAGAATCAGTTTTGGAGTTTATTTGAAATGTTCAAATTGACAAGAGGTAATACGATTATATATGATATGATCGGTGTGATGTATGAGATACATCAAGTGAGGGATTAATGTAAATGAGATTTACATTAAGTACCATGAAATAGAAAAAGAGTTATGGTTTATATGTTTCATGAGATGAAATATTAAAAGTATAGGTTATAAATATATTATGGTAAGTTGGTTATCATATATTTATAATAATATTAATTATTGGATAATTATATCTTTTTCTCTAATAACTAATTCAGTGTGAGGATATTGGTAGTTTCATGGTATTTGTGAAATAAAAGGAAAAATGTTTTCATAATTTTAAGAAGTTGTTGCAAGAGTTTCCATGCTCGACAAGTACTCACAGAAACGCTGTTAAGTGAATAGGATTCACTAAACGATAGCTGAAGAGAGACTAAACGATCGTGGAGTGACACTACACGATAGTTCACTCAGCTGGCCATTAGCTAAACAATCGCGGAGCATTTGTTAAACGATTGGGCATTCGTCTATACGATAGACTTTTTTCATCTCCCACTTGCTCAATCGTTTACACGATTGTTATTCCTCTAATCAAGTCCACACAGAGCTCACACTTATGGATTCTCATATCGAGAATATCAAGGTAGCCATTGTGGTGGTGTCTTACTCTACTCGACTGAGGTCGAGGTTTTTGGAGGTTGTTTGCTGTGTTCGTCATCTTGGAGATCGCTGTGTTTGTTTGATCGTGCTGTGTTCGAGCATTCGTGTGTTGCAGTCTTGAAGATTGAACGAGCGTTCGTGATCGAGGGAGTTTGAAGATGAGTCTTCAAAGGTATGATAATCTTTCCTTTGATCTTATTGAAAGCATGCTGTAATTTCGTATTGTGCATGACCGGTTCGTTTTCATTTCTTGATTGTAATTGTGTATGTTCAAATACGAATGGAATTTTGAACGATCATTCTCCTGCTCATGGAAATCCTCATCCTGATTTCCTTCAGTTGATCCTTTTGGATGATTAGTGCTCGCACAAGACTTCTAGAGACACTTATTTTGTGGAGTTGAACTTGAGTTGGTGTTGATGCGATGTGGCTCGATCTCTAGTACTTGATCCTCTAGTTCTCTTTCAGTCGAATGCGTACGCTTGATTTGAGGAAGTGAAACATGTGATGTTTTTGGGGTTGAAGTCTTGGAAGAATGCTTGCATCTTCGAAGAGCTTTATTCTTCAAGTGTGGTCAGCTTTAGAAGTTGAAGAGTTTTCTGGTTATTGAGAGAATTCTCCCTAGATGTAGAATTTTTTACCCTTACAAATGAGAAGAGCTCCTCTCTTTATTGAATTCTATACTGGACTTGGACGTGGTTAGTCCATGGGCCTTACCCCTAGGTCCAATTGGTTGAACTTGAACCTACTTTGGCTTTTGGGCTAAATTAAATCCATTTTTTTGGCTCAATTGGACTTTTAACCTAAATAATAATATCAAATTGGGTCAAATTAATCTTATCTAATTCAATCGTCATGATAAAATCACGTGGCGTCATTGAAATTTGTCTTTAACTTCAATTTGAGACACATGTCACTTCATAGTTGGTCCTAAATTTGATGATTTGGAATTTCGTCATTAATTTAGTGAATGACGTGGCAGTTTGTGATTGATTCAAAATGTTTCGTTCAAATTTGATCTTAGATTCTTTCGCGTTGATGTCTATTTATTAATTTAAAATAAAGGCTATTTTCAAATATATGAAACTAAACCAAAATATTTACAAATATAGTAAACTTTCACTGTTTATTTGTGATAGAACACGACAGACTCTGTGTCTACCTGTATCATGATAGATGATAGTAGTCTATCGTGATCTATCGCAACTAGGTTGTGATATTTTGCAATTATTGGTAAATATTTTCATCAATTTTTCATTTAAAATAATTATGAATTTAAAATTTAAAATCAATTTTAACTGTAGTGAAAAAATAGTGAAATTTTAATTAATTATGGTTCTCTTAATTTTTAAAAATTAATTAATTAACATTAATACTAAAGAGAGAAAACGAGTATTTAATGAAAAATTAAAGTTAAAATTGTAAATCTTAAAATCTAAAGGTCAAATTAAAATAAAAATTTAAATTTCAATGATAAAATTAAAATATTTTGAACATGGATGAAATTGAAATCTAATTCAAAACTTAAGGATTAAAAGTATAATGAACCCAAATTTTATCATAAATCTAAGGGATCTCATGACCAAATTTTGTCCTTTTCTAATCCTAATTCTATTAATAAAGAAATCATATACAATATAAAAACAATGGATCAGAAACTTTTAACAAAAATATTGTTTTTATTGATACAAGATTTTTTTTTTTTTTTTTTTTGGGTGTAAATCTTAACTAACCAAAACATGCAGAAGCTTTAAAAAGTCATATAGTAAAAATAAAATAGAATAAAAGCTAAAACGTCAAGCGTTCTCCTCAGCATCACCTTGGTCTACATATTCATTTTTAGAGCCTATGAAAATTTTCGTTTTTATCAGCACACATCGGTATTGATAAGTAGCTCATACCTAAAGAGTTATGATATTATAACATGCAATCATGGAATGATGCAAATACAAGAATAACGAAAAGAAGATGAGACCATGATTATCATATATACTCGTGCCATATCATACAAATGGACAAGATCGCTTCAACGAAATTTAGAGTTGATCTCCATTGACCTACGACAATGCATCAACAGATTCGCAACCTAGTCGACATCAATAACTATGATAATATCCATCCTATACTCACGCTTCAACATGATATTTAACCACATCAACAAACTAAGGTGATATCAATCCACATCCACGCACAATCATAACCAATCAAATAATACCCATAATCACATATAACTTGTTTCAATAAGCTATAGACAATATCACAGCCATCACTGCTTCCACAAGATATGGTCCTAATCTTCTACTTCACAACATGCATCAACATGCCAAGAAGATCATCACAGAATATAAGAAATCACAGACACCAAACCACAACAATACACAGATTAAACATTCACAATATTTACATATATAATCAAACAATATTCTCCCTAGGTAGAAATCTACTTACATGATCAGTTTAAACACAAAGATAATCTTCCAACTTCAAGGAGTGCTTGCTGGAAAATAGAATTTCTCTTCCCCAAACAACTTTACATTCACTGTTATGGCAAAAATTAAAAAAGAAAACAATCTTAAAGTTAGGGCGTGACTTAGGCTTAATAATCTAGATGAAAGAAGATTGCTATTTTAGACCCGATTTTAAAACTTCAAATTTTATTCCCTTCCCCCCGCATGAGCTAGCAATAAGACTCATGGACTTACATGTTCTAAACTCAAATGATCGAAAATTAATTAATTAAACTCTTTACTCAATCAATTTCCATTCATTAAATATAGATCACTTCAATATAAACCTAGTTGCACTCTTGTGTACTTTAAGTCGACCCTTCACGAGTTGTTCATAATTATAGTTGGATTAAATGTCCTTTTTACTCTTGTATTTATCTCTTGCGTCTTAAGTTCCCTTGATCCTATAATGAACATTTTTCCTATGATCAAACCATAAACTAAGTCCCCCATAAGCTAATGAGAATGTGAGGCATCATTGTTTAAATCACGAAATCAACATTTTATTATTTGAATATTATGGAGAGAGGGAGATCAACCCTCTGACTTCAACGTTGATATATATTCTCTATGCCAGTTGAGTCAATGACTCATATGCTTATCTTATATGAGAGTGAATTATATCTTGTGAAATTACATTTCCAACTCCCTATTCGGTCAAGTTCCTAAAATGTTAGACATAGTGAATCGACTACTAGGGTCACTTTCACTTATTCAAATCAAAGGGTAAGTTCTCATAAGCAGGAGTTCGTATAACTCAGGATTTAGATTGAGTCGCATGTGATCATACTGTGAAATATTAATCTTCTTAATATAATAAATTTATAAAGAGGGGTTAAGTATTTCATGGTTTAGTCTTTTAAAAATTCATTATATAAGATACTCTCACTCACATGTCTCCACAAGAACGATTTGGATCAAATTGTTTATAATAATTACAAAGTGGATTGTATCGGTAGTGTCACTAGGATAAGACACCCAACCTTGTCCATTGTTGGAGTTACCAAGCAATAAGCGGAAGCAAACATAATCATTAAGCACTCTAATACATCAATTTTAGCAACTAAGAAAGCATGCTCAAAAGAAAAAAAATTAGAGTTTGAAGATATACCTTTGAAGACCTTCTTCAATCCACGAATTCAACTCCTATCTTCACTCCAAAAGTATGTAGACTACCACTTAATCTTTTCTACTATTCTCTTGGACTTTAGATTGGATATTAGGATCCACAATGAGTTTTAATTTGAGGAATTTTGGATGAAAATGATGAGTTTTTCAGCTTCAAAGTTGAAGAATACTTCTTCAAAGAAAAACTAGAAAACAAATTCATTAGCATGCCTATTTCTCAGCCAACAACCACTGGTTTTGTTCAGGTTGATAGTGCAATCAAATTGCGTAGCAAATTGACACCAAATCCACATCTAGTGAGTGGATTAAAATGAAATTGTGAGTGTCATTTGTTGGAGAAACCCACTTATTTGAAATTTCCAAAATTTAAATTTTAAAAACAATTTTATTTTAAAAAAGATTTAAAATCAATTTACTGAATTTCTTATTAACATTTAGTTTTAATTTAATTTTCCAAAAGATAAATTAAAACAAAAATTGACTTTCTTAAAATTCAAAATTTCAAATTTTAAATAAAATTAATTGATTCAATTAATTAAAATGATTTACTATCCAATATTAAATTATTAAAAAACTAATTCCATAATCATGAATCCCTAATCATGTAATTAATATTTAAATCAAATTTAAATATTATACAATTCTCCAATTTCGTTTAATTTGATAATTAAACGTGTAATTATATCATATATAATTATCGATTCTCTCAATTTGAAATTGAACATTTCAAATTCTTTCATCACGCAGGTTTAATCCATTTGTGAGCTACTAGGGGGACCTAATGGACCTATAGATTATGGGTTCCAATGATCTGAGATTAACCAGTTAAACTCTTTAATCTAATTAACCAACATTCGTTAACTACCGGGTCACTCCACTAAAGTCCAATAGTTGCACTCCCCTTATTGTAGATATATTTGTATCCACTCGATATAAACATAATCAATAAGTCAACCATTCATAGGTTATTCATAATAACGGTTGGGTCAAAAGCTGTTTTACCCCCGAGATTGCATCTTGTTCCTTAAGTCCCACCGATCCTCTAATGAACAATTGGTTTGTGATCCAATCACTAAATCGAGTCCCTCTCAGGCCAATGAGAGGGTGGGGCCTCTTGTTTAAGTCCCGGAGTCAACATTTAAGGGAACAACCTCTATACTATCCCTAAAAGCAGGTAGAAATGAATTCCATCTTGCATCCTATGTCCCCAGCTATCTACCCGATCTTACCCTTGAAATGGGAGCCTTATTGAGCCGGTACTATTGAGCCAACCCTCACTCACACAAATCTAAGGATGATGCCGAATAAATAGGAGTCCATAGTTTGCTTAGGATTAAGGTCAAGTTACCTAGGTAAGTGCTTTGAAATAGTAGTCTTAAACAGTAAACAATGTTATAAAGTAAGAGTGACTAATTTCTTGGTCTAATCTTATACAAACTCTTTGCATAGGACGCCCCCACTCACATGTCTCCACATGAACGAATTAGGACCACTTCGTTTGTAGCACTTTACAACTATTGTAACATCTACAAAGTACCTAGACTTATCCGTATACTATAGACTATTTTGGCAATTTACTCGAACTTAATCCACTCTTATGTCTGTATATAAAGTTCAAGTACTCATGTAATAGCCATGGATCTTAGTTTATTGGATTTAGATTATTTCTAAAACGAAATGAGCAATTCAAACATTCAATTATAACTTTACTGGATCAAATTTCAATATCATCTATATTGATTAACAAAATAAGTTTATTGTTTACAAACCACGAGTTTTAGGACGTAAAGCCCAACAAACTCCCACTTGGACTAAAACTCCAATGGTTACACACATTTATACACATAATGTTGAGTTTTTGAGTTTTTAGAAAGAAATATAATAAACTAGGACATCACATACCCATAGTTTGTCTTTACTAGGTATCATATACCTTGACTATCATCCACTTATGAGTTTCTCTCCCATTTACCCTAGATTATACAACCTGTAGTCCTACACTCACTAGGTGACCTTCACACACTTTAGCCGAAAGGACCCCTGTAAACATATCAGTATATAGTATACTTCTAATCAATAAATAGGGAATGCATCTTATATCCTCAACTTCTTGATTCTCAACGCCATCACCAAGTATTGGTGACTGGAGTTTCTACTAAACCCATGTTATGGCTATGCTGTCACACAACCCTCCCACTATATAGAGGCACTCTTAACTCTTTGAGAAAGATGCATCTAACTTATCTTAACAACTCTTGTTTCAGGGTTAACTTAATAAATAACTCTTGTTGATTTTCTATAACTACTATGGAAACTTGATATAATAATTTATGATTTCTCATGTATACTTCTCCAAGTAATGTAACATTTGTCGATACAAATACTTGATTTTCTTCTGGGTTGAAGAAGTATACTATTTTTTAGTAGCCTACGGATAGATATATTGTTTTGAACAATGTTTCAATTTCTTAAGGTTTGACACCAACACATGTGCCGATTTTTCCCAAATTCTAAAATATGTCAATATTCTTTACTTGTCATAAACTAATTCTCTTGTTTTTCTTTTTCTATTTTCTTTTCCGCAAGGTACTTGGGGCAGTTTCTCTTCCAGTGTCCATCTTCGTTGCAGTATTAATACTTTCTTTTGTCAGAAACTTTAGCCTTGCCTTTGTGGTTAGTAGAAGCCTTGCTCTTCCCCTTACTCTTTTTCATCTGAACACTTTTTTTGAAGAAGAAGAATCAAACTTTATCTTAGAGAATGGTCCTGTTTTATCTGTAGTGGCAACATTAATCTCTGTTTCCAATCCCTTAGTTTTCAAGAGGGATTGATAAGTCTGTAACCCATTGAGAAGAGTGGTCAAGTTATATTCTATCTTGTTCATCATCGCATTTGTGTGGAACTGTAAGAAGCTCTTTGGAAGAGATTCTAAAATAAAACAGACCTAATTTTTCTCATTTATAACAGCTCCATTTACTTCTGCCACATTGAAATGGACCATCATGTCCAGGATATGTTCTTTAACAGAGGCCCATTTTTTCATACGATAGTTATAAATGTACTTGATGATATCATGTCTAAGGGAGAAGACGGCTGCATAAACATCCCCAGCAAATATTCCATAATCTCTTTTGTAGTATGCATGCGATCGTGTTTCTTCATTAAAACATTAGATATTTGGCAAGAATATAGGCTCGGGCTTTTTTTTTTGCCCTTGTCCACTTGTCATATGCTTCCCGAAAAGTTTAGTTTGCATTTGAGCCGATGTTTGGTGGACATTCCTCAGTTAAAATGAACCTCAGATCATCTATTACTAGTATTGTATTCAAGTTTGATTTCTATGTATCGTAATTGTCCCCATTAAGTTTCTCAGAAGCCAGTAATTGTATTAATGAGTCAGTCATCTCTGAAAGTATAAACAAATCCAATCATGTTTTACTAAAGTAATAATGTACCCAAATGTTATATTTTATTTGCAACAATACTTTAGTGAGTCATAATAGATGCGACTGAGGGGCGGTCAAATACTCTTTCACTAAAGTAAGACATTCTTGACTGAATACTAATTCCAGAATAACTCATATTCCTATAGTCATTTAGTTACCGTTTTTTGGTCAATAACTTATTAACACTTAGTAATTCTCATAAGTGTAACCCTCTGTTTTTAGACCTCAGAGGTTAGCCCCAACAATGCTACCAAAACGGAGAGTCAAGGCTGAGAATCAACCTAAGAAGTCCTATCTATTTCTGGAGTTTGAGTTGTTTCGAATCTCGTGTTACAACCCTCCGAGGGGATAGCTGCCATGAAACGACCAGCGTAGGTGACATAAAGTCGACAAGTAGGCGCAACATAGGAATCTCATGATCCACACTAATGGATGAGACTGCAGGACACATTGACAATTCTTCACCCACTTACTATGAACTACTTCTCCTATTCACCTTGCTATTGACCTATGCAAACACTTTCCGAATGGAGGTCACTTCTAGGGTGACACAAGTCGAGCATGAATCTCACAGTGTGAACTCTTAGGGGCGCGAGAGCTAAGAACAACATATCATATATGTTATGAATCTCCCACTGAAGTGTTCTATTTGTTTTAGGTAAACATTTACTTAGGTATATTCCGATTAATAAAACAACCTAAGTCTAGGTGATTATCCAAGTGTAACGTTTATATTTATATTTAACCTACGATGTCTAGGTGATAAACCAGTTTTAAAACCTCAAATCACTCACGTATGCTCATAAAATAGGGTTAACAATGCTCAATTATTCAATTATAATCCCTAAGTAGGAGGTGTTCCGTAAATCGTCAACTTAAATTCATCCAACCTTAGATAGGATTATAGACCGATTGAGTTTATAACCAAATTTTACAAGATAACGACCTATTTTAACTATTAAAACAAGTTATTTGTTAACCTTAAGTGAGCATGCATCTTATTTTTGTTATGGATTTTAAATATCTAATTCGATTTTTATAACAATTATAAAACAATAGACATGCTAATCATCCATAACATTCATCAAGCATTACGAGATTTAATATAACACTTTATATTAAATACTTGAAACCCTAAACATGCATACTACGTGCACATATGGTGGGATTTTAAACCTACATGGCATACTATATGCACATACAAGATTTATTTAATTATAACGTACATTCACAATGCATAAATAATTAGACACATATTGATATGGATCAGTTTTGGCATGTCAAGTAAGCGAAAGACCTAAATTATTACAATAATAAACAAAAACTCCTTCAAAGAGCTTATGGTCTTCACGAACCAACTTGAACTGGACCCCAACAGGATCTTCAAAGCTTCAAAACAGGTTGAATCGACCAAAAAAGGGCTAAACTAGACCTCCTTGACCTGAACCGGCTGAACTAGTTCACTTGAACCGCCGGTCAGTATTGGGGTTGATGCCTTAAATCTCGTAGGGTCCTATAGTTTGTAAATGATCTGAACAAACTCATTGTTTATTTAATAAAATATATAATATTTTATTCCACATTTTGTTGCATTAACCACAAACCAATAAAGTAATATCCAAGGTTATCTTGTAGCTTAAACATGTATGTAGAGACATATGGGTGAATCATGTTTAAGTGATAATCTAAATTATCTGTAGTAGATGGTTATGGTTGGATACCTTATCCTGGTGACACTATGAGTATGGTTAGCTTTGTAGGTGTTACAATTATTGTAAAGTACTACAAATGATTTGATCCTGATCGTTCATGTATAGACATATGAGTGAGGATATTCTATACAAAGGAGTTTGTTATAAGACTGAACCACAAAATGTTGAGTCTCATTATATAACGCCATTCATAATAGAGACTTACATTTCACCAAGATGGCCATAGATAACATGACCTGAAAATTGAGTGAGTTGTGAACTCCTGCCTATGAAGGCAATGTTTTGATTCGTATGGGTGAGAGTGGCCAGATCACCGATTCAACAAGCCTACCATTTTGGGGTTTCGTCATATTGGGGAGTTGGGAACACAACTACACAAGAAAGAATTCACTCCTTCCCTGAGGTCAGGGTAAATAGATAAACTGCTCCCTTAAGGGCTGATTTCGGGGCTTGAACAATATGACATCACACCCTCTCCAGGCTCGAGAGGGTTTATTCATAGTTGGACTATGATCTGTTATTTATTAGAGGGATCAGTGGTACTTAAGAAGTTAGATGTAACTACAGGGGCAAAACGGTAATTTTGGTCCAGCTGTACTTACGAACAATTTGTGAAGGGTCATCGTATTATTGATTGGTTATATCCAATGGACATAGGAATATATCTGTAGTATTAAGAGTGCAGTTTTCGGTCTTTAGTGGAGTTCTTGACAGTTAACGGATGATGAATAATTTAATTAAAGAATTTGGTTAATTATTCATGTACCATTGGAGCTTCAAACTACAAGTCCATGAGGTCATCTTGGTAGCTCAATAGAATTAAATGAGAATTAGTGTTTTTTTTTTTATTAATTTGATTTGTTCAAATTAATTGAGGGATTTAATTATGTATGATATAATTAAGTTATTTTAATTATATGTGATATAATTATTATAATATATTTGATACATTATAGCTTTAGTGAGAGGAAATAAATATTTGAATATGATTCAAATATTAAGTATATGAATTAGATTCATAATTGTTAAATTTAATATAAATGTGATTTATATTAAGTGTCATACGAGAGATAAAAGAATCTATAGAATATATTGTATATGATACAATATTAAAACTATAGATTATATGTTATATTTGATATAACATATAATTTAATATATATATAAATATATATATATATCATTTGTTACGTTAATTTAAATGAGGAAAGGAGTTACAACTCTCTCCCCCTCTACCCACGTAAGTGGATGGTTGTTGTATTTTAGCTTTTGAAAAGAAGAGAGTCTCCTTCTGAGTGAGACACACTGTGAAAAAAAAAAAAAAAAAAAAAACAGAAGTTTTTTTGTGAGTTGTGGGTTGTTAGTGAACAATCTCAACTTTTCATCCTCTCTACTCAAATCTATATTCCCTCATTCCAAAAAAGTCAGAGCCCACCACTCCTGGGTTCTCTGCCTGAGAATTCCGAGGATGCCATCGTGGTAGTGTTTGGATCTTGATCGAGGAATACTTGAAGAATGTCTTAAAAGGTAAGGGTTTCTAAAACCCTAAGTTTTATTTTAACTTAGCATGCGATAATTTATATAAATGCATATCTTGTTCTTTCTTTTCTATAAAAATTAAATTTCTTTACAAAATGGTGTTTGGGACGATCCGCTTCCGCTCAAGGTTTCCTTCAGTTTGAGATCCTACAATCAGGTCGTGCACGTTCTTTCTGGATTGGGATGAGCAGCGTTATGATGCTTCATTCCAACGTTGCAATCCCACGGCAAATGAAGAACAGTGTTGCAACGCTATCTGGCAGAAGCTTCAAAGTTGAAAATCTGTAGTTGATCTCTCTTGTTTCTTTCTTCAATTACAACCTAATTACAACTTTATTGACTATAACAAACTTATATACTTTTAATCACACATTAAGGCCCATAAACAATAAGCCAATTACAACAATTAACTCTTAATATGAAGAAGAATTTAAATGCCAAACTGAAAATTATCCATATCAGCAATCATTTCATACTACCTATGAAAATCACCGATCAAGCTAAAATTACCATGAATTGAGTGCTTAAATCATGCTCGGATCCCAATTATTGGATTTAGCAAGCAATAAGTGGAAGCAAATAGAATCATTAAATACTCTAATTCATCAATGTTAGCAACTAAGAAAGCATGTTGATAAGAAAAAATTAGGGTTTGAAGATATACCTTTGAAGACCTTCTTCAATCCATGAATTCAGCTCCTATCTGCACTCCAAAAGGATGTGGACCACTCTTGATCTTCTCTACTATTCTCTTGGACCTTAGATTGGATTGTGGGATCCAAAATGAGTTCTAATTTGAGGAATTTTGGAGGAAAAAGATTGGTTTTTCAACTTCAAAGTTGAAGAATACTTCTTCAAAGAAAAACCAGAAAACAAATTCATTTGCATGCCTGTTTCTCATCCAACAACCATTGGTTTTGTGCAGCTTGATAGTGTAATAAAATTGCATAGTAAATTAACACGAAATCCACATCTTGTGAGTGGATTAAAGTGGAATGGAATTGTGAGTGTCAATTGTTGGCGAAACCCACTTATTTGAAATTTCCGAATTTTAAATAATATATATATATATATATATATATATATATATATATATATATATATATAATATATATAAAAGATTTAAAATCAATTTATTGATTTTTTAAAATTAAAATTCAGTTTTAATTTATCTAAAAATTAAATTAAAATAAAAATTAATTTTTTAAATTTGAATTTCCATAAAATTCAAAATTTCAATTTTTAAATAAAATTAATTGATTTAATTAATTAAAATAATTTAATATCCAACATTAAATTATTATAAAACGAATTCCATAATCATGAATCCTATTCATGTAATTAATATTTAAATCAAATTTAAATATTATCCAATTCTCTAATTTCGTTTAATTCGATAATTAAATGTGTAATTGTACCACATTTAGATAATGATTCCCTCAATTTGAAATTGAACATTTAAATTCTCTCATCACGCTATTTTAAGATTTAATCCGTTTGTGAGCTAGTAGGGGACCTAATAGATGTACAAATCATGGGCTCCAAGGATCCGAGATAAACCAACTAATCTTTTTAACCTAATTAACTAACATTCATTAACTACCAGTCATTCCACTATAGCCCAATACTTGTACTCCCCTCACTATAGATATATTTATGTCCACCTCGATATAACCATAATCAGTAAGTCAACTATTTATAGGTTGTTCGTAATAATGGTTGGGTCAAAAGCTGTTTTACCCCGAGATTATATCTTGTTTCTTAAGTCTCATTGATACTCTAATGAACAATTGATCTGTGATTCAATCACTAAACGAGTCCCTCTCTGGCCAATGAAAGGGTAGGCCCCCTCTTATTCAAGTCCCGAAGCCAGCAGTTAAGAGAACAACCTCTCTACTATTCCTACAAGCGGGTAGGAGTGAATTCCATCTTGCACCCTATGTCCCTAGCTATCTATCTGATCTTACCCTTGAGATAGGAGGCTTATTGAGCCAGCACTGTTGAGCCAACCCTCACCCATGAAAATCTAAGGATAATCACGAAAAAACAGGAGGTCATAGTTAGTTCGGGATTAAGGTCAAGTTACCTAGGTCATCGCTTTGAAATAGTCAGTCTTAAACAGTAAACAACGTTATAAAGTAAGATTGTCTAATTTCTTGATCCGATCTTATACAAATTCTTTGCATAGGATGCTCCCACTCGCATGTCTCTCTATGAACGAATTAGGATCACTTCGTTTGTAACACTTTACAATTATTATAACATCTACAAATTGGGCCACATCTGATAGTGTCTCCAGAATAAGGTACCCAGCCTTATCCGTATACTATAGACCATATTGGTTATTTACTCGAACTTGATCTACTCTTATGTCTCCACATAAAGTTCAAGTACTCATGTAATAGCCAGGACTCTTAGTTTATTGGATTTAGGTTATTTCTAAAACGAAATGAGCAATTCAAACATTCAATATTAACTTTATTGAATCAAATTTCAATAACATCTATATTGATTAACAGAATAGGTTTATTATTTACAAACCATGAGTTTTAAGATATAAAATCCAATATCCATATACTATAGACCCTTTAGATTAATTCTTGAACATGATTCACTTGTATGTCAACTACATATTGTTCGAAATTCCAATAATAAACTTAGATTTTTACTGTAATGGATACTTTATTATTGTAAATTAGATTATTAAATAATTATTAAACAATACATTACTTATGAGATTTCATGGCACAAATCCTAACATTAATGTATTAATATATGTAATTAATTACAAATTTACAAATACACCAACTACTTTGATTATTTGCAGATATAGATATAGCAAAAGATGCCTCAAAATGAAAGAAAATTGTAAAAAAAAAAAAAAAAAAAAATTATATACATGCATCAAAATGAAAGCAAGTTTGACATCTATATACTTTATATTGGATATATATATTCGTTATAGTTATATAAGTGATGTACGTAAAATGAAATATATATCACTTATATAATATCCATTGATATATGCAATAAAAAGTAGTTTGTTTGAAGGAGAAATACATTACAAGTGATAAAGGACTAAAAGAACATTTTGGGTATGTTTTTCTTTAGGCATTTTGGATATGTTAATTTCAGTAAAGGAAGTAATAAATTAAAAGACTTCCACCAAAGTCTAATATGGAGAAATAATTGCAAGAATCCTTGGAAAAAAAACAACCTTTTAATAATGAGTCAAGAACAACCCATCAACGACCAATCTTCAACTTTTTAATGGTTATATTAATATTGAGATTATCTATATTTATTGAGTTTGATAAAAGATTTAGAGGGAACAAATTTGATCCATGGTGACCACTTATCTAATACTTAGATTTAATTTATAATTATTGTATAACTTTCAAAATAATTATTATTGGCAATAGTGTTGTGACATGAAGTAAAAATAGTGTTTTGGTAAATTTCAATTTTAAACTTAAAAAATACGGTGTTTGATATATTAATACTAAATTGTTATGATTTAATTATGATGACCAAAGTAGATCTATTATTTCAATGATTGGATATTGATATTTTTATCAAGTTTACCCTAAGATGATCATTTTTAGAAGTTTACATGATTCAAATTGAAAATAACTTTAATTTAATCTAAATTATTTTATAAAAGTTAAAAAAAATTATTATATAAAATAAATCAATCCAAATGTAGTTGATATTAAAAAAATATATTATATAAAAGTTAAAAATAACTTTAATTTCATCTACCTTGTAATTACCATGAGACAAGGAAAATCCTTCCAGATATAGGGCGTCATTACCTGAAAATACCTGCATGCTCCAATAGTTGTCAACTATATTAGAAGGAAAATGCGAATTTTGATGAATGTTCAGTTTGTAGAGAATCTAGGTGGAAGCCAAATGAAATAAATAAAAAGAAGAAGATTCCACAAAAAAGTTTTGTGATATTTTCCTCTAACTCCAAGATTAAAATGATTATACATATCAATAAGATTGCATCAAGTATGACTTGGCATTTGAATGGACGAGTAAATGATGGAGTTCTTAAGCATCCTGCTGATACTATTGCTTGGAAAACACTTGATGGTTCATATAGTTTATTTGCTTCACCTCGAAATATTCGACTTAGATTGGTCAGTGATGGATTTAATCCATTTGGAAATATGAGTCTCTCTTATAGCGTCTGGTTTGTCATTCTTATCCCATATAATTTGCCACCATGGATGTGTATGAAAGAGTCTTATTTCATGTTATCATTACTCATTCTTGGACCTAAAGGTCATGATAATAATATTGACATCTTTTTACAACCATTAGTGATGAACTGAAGTTTTTATGGGAGGTAGGTTTGAAACTTATGATACTTCACTAGAACAAAATTTTAACAGGTGCGTTGCACTATTATGGATAGTTAATGAATTTCCAACATATGAAAATTTATTTGATTGGAATACAAGAGGTACTTTAGCTTGTCCTTATAATTTTGATACTTGGGTCATTGTCATTTCTTACCTATAGAACATGAATGGAGACTACAACGAGATTTGTTTGATGGGTTTATAGAAGAAAAACTACCTCCTAAGAATTTTTCTGAAAGTAATATACTTGAACAAGTGAACCAATTTGGAGAATATGTATTTGACAAGAATGTGAAAGAGAAAACGTTCAAACGATTGACTGAAGAAAAGCATATTCTTTGAGCTGCCTTATTGACGCACTTTATTATTGCGACACAATTTAGATGTCACGCATATTGAAAAATTTTTTTTTTATGAAAACTTGATCAGTATACTGTTGAATATTTATGGGAGGACAAAAGATCATTTGAATTCTCGTCTTGATCTTCAAGAAATGGAAATAGGAAGGAACTGCATCCAATACAAGAAGAAAACAAATTATAACTACCAGCTTCATATTTTACATTATCATTAGATGAGAGAAATGTATTTTGTGAGTATTTGAAGAAATTAAAAGTTTCAGATCGATTCTCTTTTAATTGGAAGGTGTGTCGATCTAAAAGGGATAAAATTATTTGGTCTTAAAAGTCATGACTATCATATTATTATGGAATATTTGCTTCCATATGCACTTCAAGGTGAAGGAACTCTAACTGAGGAGAGAACCTTGAGCGGAAGCAAGATCAACTAAAATTTTCATTTTTCATTGAATATAGGTTTTACAGTAAATAAGAACAAGATATGTCTTTACTTAAATTATAGCATGCAATACTAAATAAAAACTTAGGGTTTTAGAAACCCTTACCTTTGAAGACTAATCTTTAAGAATCCCTCGAACAAGTCACGAACGGATCTCCTTCTCCAAAAGGGATATTGCCACTTGAGAACCCTCTGTATTCTCTTGGGACAAAGGATTCAAGCAAGAGTTGTAGGCTTTGCTTGAAACCTTGGAAGATGGAAGGAGATGGAGAGGAGGAAAGGGAAGAGAGTAAGTTTTTTTCTCTGTAAATTTTTCCAGAGAGAACTATTCTCTCAGAGAGAATTAAGGAAGAAGATGAATCTCCAACCATATCATTCTTTCACAACCCATGTAAATTAACTGAGAGAATGGGAGGAGTTGTAACTCCTTCCATTTAATTAATTTAAATTAAATTAATAGTATATATATATATATATATATAATAACTACTTTATTATATATATACACTATATGTTATATCAAATATAACATATAACCTATAGTTTTATATTGCATCAAATGCAACATAACCTATAGATTTTATTTTCTCTCAACAATACATGACATTTACGATAAATCACATTTATATTAAATTCACTTATATAAATCTCATTCATATAATTGATATTTGAATCATATTCAAAATATTTAATTCCTCTCAACTTATTATGGTATTTAATATAAATCATATTTATATTAAATTAATTACATGAATCTCATTCATATAATTAGTATTTGAATCATATTCAAATTCCTCTCATAATACCTTATATTATAATGTATCAAATACATTATATTAACTATATATCATATATAATTAATTCCCTAAATTAATTTGAACATTTCAAATTAATCTAAAAATAATTCTCAATTAAATCCCTGTTGATCTACATAGAGAACTTTATGGACCTGTAGATTGAAGCTCTAACGGTACTTGGATAATTAATTAAACTTTTTAATTAAATTACCCAACATCCGTTAACTGCCGTTCATTCTACTAAAGACTGACAGTTGCACTCTTCGCACTACAAATAACTTGATGTATCCATTGGATTTAACCAATCGACAGTGCGATGACCCTTCACAAATTGCTTGTAAGTACAGTTGGGCCAAAAATACCGTTTTGTCCCTGTAGTTACATCTAACTCCTTAATGAATAATAAGTCATAGTCCAACTATGACCAAGTTCTTCTCGGGTCAAGAGAGGGTGTAGCCACTATGTTCAAGCATCGAAATCAACCCTTAAGGGAGCAATTTATCTACTTGTTCCTGCATCGGAGAAGAAGTGAATTTCGATCGTGTAACTGTGTTTCCAGCTCCCCAGTCAGATGAATCCCCAAAATGGTAGGCTTGTTGAGTTGACAATCTGGCCACTCTCACCTAAACAAATCAAAGAACTGCCTTCATAAGCAAAAGTTCACAACTCACTCAGGATTCAAGTCATGTTACCTATGGTCATCCTAGTGAAATGTAAGTATCTATTTTTAACGGCATTATATAAAGAGACTAATCATTTTGTGGTCCGGTCTTATACAAATTATTTGTATAGGATACCCCCGCTCACATGTCTCCACATGAGTGATCAGGATCCGTAGTGTCACCAGGATAAGGTACCCAATTTTATCCATCTACTACAGACTATTTAGGTTATTATTTAAATAAGATCCACTTGTATGTCTCTACATACTTGTTTAAATTATATGAAATAACCTCGGATCTTAGTTTATTGGATTGAGTATATATTGATAAAATACACTTATTTTATAACAACAATATGTTTATACAAAGTTTACAAACTACGATATTACAAAGAGATTTAGGACACTAATCCCAACATAAGGATTGATGAGAAAGGAACTTCGAGATGTGTTGATTAAATTGAGCAACTTTTTTTAAGATCTTATGCTAAAAAATGGTTCTAGTGGACAATATAAATCTTTTTGAAGTTGAGATAGCAAAACTTCTTTGTAAAATAGAAATGACGTTTCCTCCATCGATCTTTGATATAATGGTGCTTTTATTAATCCATTTACAAAATGAGGTTAGAGTTGGTGGACAAGTTCAGTATAGGTTGATGTACCCATTTGAAAGGTATTTAAGTAAGTTAAAAGCTTATGTACGGAATCGAGCTCATCCTCAAGGTTCTATTGCAGAAGGTTTATCAACAATGAATGTATAATGTTCTGCACTAGATATTTTCACATCTTAGAAACTAAGTTCAACCAAAAGATAATGAAATGAAGATAATGATCATAATATTTATGAATGAATATCTATCTTTAAAACAGTTGGTCGTCCTATGGGATCAGTCGAACATATAAGAAGGCTAACAATAGAAGAGTGGAGACAAGTCCATCTCTATATTTTCAAGAACTGTGATGATGTCCTCCCATATATTAGGTATATAAAAGTTTCCTTATTGATAATTTTTAATTTTTTTTTTTTTAAAAATAGAATCTAAAGTAACTTTTTAATTTTTTTTAGTGAGCACATATAAGAATTACAACATCTTGATCATAGAAAAGCACAAAGAAAGCATGGTAAAGAATATGTAGAATGGTTTGAAGATCAGGTTAGTGAGAAAAAAATAATAGTATGATATTTATTTATCTATAAAATTTATTCTCATTTTTAAATAAGATAGTATTTTCTATGTAGTTACTAAGCTATATATTGATGGAAGCAACAAAGTTGACAAACAGTTAGATTTATCTCGAGGTCCATCACTAGAAGTAACATGCTACAAAGGGTACATTGTTAATGGATTTAGATTTCGTATTAAGGGTGATGATGATTTAAGAAAAACACAAAATAGTGGGATAGTCGTGAGAGGAACTGATGATCAAGAATACTTCGGTGTATTGCATGATATTATTGAATTGCAATATGTGGGTGGAAACAAAATCGCTTTGTTTAAATATAAATGGTGGAGTATCAATAGTCTTAGTAAAGGAATTAGAATCGATGATCATGGACTAACTAGTCTGAATATGATGTAAAAATTGGCTACAAATGAGTCATTTGTATTAACATGCTAATCTAAACTAGTATTTTACCTTGAAGACTAAAGAAACCCAATTTGGTATTTTGTGTTGAAAGTTGATCCAAGAGGTTATTACAATATCTTTTTGATCGTAGATGAAGATTGTCAGGAAGAAGATGACGAAGAAGACAACGATAGAGGAATTAATTCTAATTTTTTTTTCTGTCATTTATGTTAGATAATTTCTTTTTTAAAATTTATAATATATGATATATCTTGTTTCTTAAACTAATACTAAATTTTTATTATTTTATTTATCTAACTTATTTTTTCGAACAAGTTTATTATTTGTTTAAAAGGATGAAAAAAGTAAGAACCAGATTCAACAACAACAATAATATAGATAGTCGGGAGAATACCATGATTGAATCTACCTCTAATCAAATAATTGATGATCAACAATCTTGAACTGAATCTAAAGCAAAAGTTAGTTTAAAAGCTTCATCATCATTTACGCGAGAAATTGGATCAACTACTAGTCATGAAAAGTTTCTTAATAGAGGTAACATTTTTCTTATAATATACATTATTTATGTTTGATTTGTTACTTACTTTCTCTCTTTCCTTTTTACTTTAGAATCTTCTTCTAGAGGAAGAAAGATACGTGGTCTCATACGTAATCTCAAACTAGTTAACTACCTTGTGAGATTAGCTTTGAAGTATCAACCTATTGGAGATAATGTTGATATCTTTAAAAGCCAATATACTACCTTAGCTAGACAAGTCAACTTTACTCCTTTACAAGTGAAAAGTTGGAGTGATATTGATATAAAAACAAAAAGAAAACTATTTGAACTTACATTGGTATGTGAAAAAATAATAGTGTTTTTTCTTTAATTTACTTCATACATAATTATACTACAACTACCATTTTCTTTGCAAGAACAATTTAAAGTTGAAGGTCATGAGATTTCAATGTTGCTTCAAATTCACAATCTTATAATAATTGGAAAGATAGTTTAAATTAAAAAAATTGTACAAATATGATAGAGTTATAGAAGCTTTAGCAAATATTCTACCAAAAATTACAAGAGAATATGCATAATATCTTGAAAAGTTATGGAAGTCAACTAAATATCAGGTTGTATTTGTTGGGTTATTCAATCTTCTCTAGGCTCAATTACTCAAGATCAACACTAAGATGATGAAGAAATGGCTGAGAAAGATTTTGTCAAATCCTTGACGCTAAATACTCGATACTCGATAAGATTCTATTCGATACTCGATACGAATTTCCATCTATCCTCGACAAGTTTCTATTCTTTGCTCGATGGAACTCTAGTAGTGTTGAGCGATACTCGACTTTACTCGATGATTCTTGATATTTATTCGAAGTAACTCGAAGACGAAAAAGACTGACTCAATGCTACTTGATCGAAGAAATTGATGTGTGATTCAACTCGATACTCTGAAATCGATACATTTTGATTACAAGATTGTGTTTACGCGATTTGCAGAATAATTGATGTCGATCGAACTAATTAGATAATTATAAGAAGAAAAAACATACAGGATTACATGGTTCGACCAAGATGCCTACGTCTATGGGAAGATTCATGTTCTTTTTCACTGGAAGATTGCGTACAGTTTTGTTTTGTTTTCAAAAAAATATAAAATTATGATCTACTCTGTTTTGTTTTTTGATCAGTGGTATTTATAACATATACCAACAGACTGTTACAAGATAAAGTTAGTTATAAACTAAACCAACTGAGGCATTTGAGTCATGATTTCTTCAAATTCTCCACCTTGACTCTAATACCTTGCAATCTTCTGATCTTCCTGATTTTGATCATTCTGTCCACCATATGTCTGGAAGTTCGAAACCAACCTGTTCTAAACATTTGACCAATTTAAGCTTTGAAATTGGTTTTGTCAACATGTCAGTTGCATTATCTGATGTATGAACATTTAAGATTTGACCATATGTCTGGAAGTTCGAAACCAACCTGTTCTAAACATTTGACCAATTTAAGCTTTGAAATTGGTTTTGTCAACATGTCAGTTGCATTATCTGATGTATGAACATTTAAGATTTCTATTTCCCATGTCTCTACTTTGTCTCTGATGAAATAATACTTTATATAAATATGTTTAGTTCTAGTGTGGTATTGTAGATTTCGGGATAAATGGATAGCACTTTGGTTGTCACAATAGAGTTTTACCACTGTTTGATCTATTCCTAAGCCTTTCAGCAATCCCTTAAGTTCAATGCCTCTTTAATTGCTTCTGTTAAAGACATATATTCAGCTTTTATTGTAGATAAAGCTATTATAGGTTGTAGTGTTGCTTTCCAGCTGATTGATTAGGACCATAAAGGAATAGGTAACCTGTTAGGGACCTCTTTTTGTCCAAATCATCAGCATAGTCAACATACACATATCTATATAGTTCTAAGTTTGGTACAGCTAATTTATGGTAGAATAGTCTTGAGTTTTTAGACAAACTAAATATCTTAGGATCTATTTAGTAGCCTTCTAGTATCTCTTACCTGGGTTAGACATATATCTACTAACAAGGCTAGCTGAATAAGAGGTCAGGTCTGGTAGAAATTATTAAATAGATTAGGCTTTCGACTGCCTGACTATAGGGTATGACTAACATCTTCTTTTATGTTGTTGATCAGAATCTTTAAGAGAGTTAGCTGAGGATAACTTGAAGTGTTGAGCAATAGGTAAGCTTACAGGTTTAGCATCACTCATATTGAACCATTTTAGGATCTTCTCACAATAATTAAACTGATTGATGCTTAAAACAGACTCCTCTCTATTCCTTAGGATTTCAATTCCTAGGACCTTGCTTGCTTCTCTCAAGTTCTTCATATCAAACTCCCTTTTTAAGAGGTTTTTAACACGGGTTAAATCTTCCTTGAACCTACCTGCCAGTAACATATCATCCACATATATGAGTAGGTAAACCTTGTGCTTATAAGAACCTGTATTTACATAAACACATATGTCAAATGAACTTTTGAATCCAATGCTAGATATATAGTCATTAAACCTTTTATACCAGCACCTAGGTGATTGTTTTAACCCATAGATTGACTTGTTGAGTAAGCAATAGAGATTTTCTTTTCCTTTAACTTCAAATCTATTAGGTTGCGTCATATAGATTGTCTCTTCTAGATGTCCATGAAGGAAGGCAGTTTTCACATTTGATTGATACAATTCTAAGTTATTTTGAGCAACCAAGGATAAAATAAGTCTTATGGAGATTTGTTTGACAACTGGAGAGAAAATCTCTAGGTAGTCTATTCCTTCTTTTTGTGTAAACCCCTTTGCAACCAACCTTGCCTTATACCTAGGTTTCTGATCACAGGATGCACCTTCCTTAAGTTTGAAACCCTATTTAGAGGCAACTGATTTATAACCCTTAGGCAAATGAACTAAAGACCAAGTATCATTCACATTTAGTGAATGCATTTCCTCATTCATAGCTTCTATCTAATCCTTTTCATCAACACAACTTATTGCTTCTTCAAAGGTTGTTGGTTCTTGGTTAGTAGGAGCCACAACAGCATTTAGAACCCAATTCATATAGTTCATTTCAGTATATCTAGCTAGAGGGGTAATGGTTCTCCTTTGTCTATCCTTAGCTGAGACACACTGACTCAAATCAGGCTGCTCATTAAGAGTCTCCTCTTGTTCCCCTGCATCTTCCTCAAGTTCTCTTGTGTCACTAGGTAGGTTAGATTTTGTTGGCTGCTCAGTAGGTAACTCCACCTCAAATCTTGTGATAGATGACTCAGCTTCATCCTCAAGTCTTTTCTCTTTTTGCATAAACATCTCCTCTTCTCTAAAGGTGATGTCTCTACTAATTATGAACTTCCTCTCTATTGGATGCCACATTTTATATCCTTTGACAACATAAGTCAAAATCCTTTGAAAATTTTAAAGAGTTCAAGGTTAAAGTTGAAAACACAATACATAAACGGATTAAAATACTTCGATCAGATCGGGGTGGAGATTTTTTGGATTCATAGTTCTAGAACTAATGATAGAATATGGAATCGTTTTCCAACTCTCAGCACTTGGTACACCTCAGCCGAATGGTGTATTGAAGAGGAGAAACATAATCCTATTGGACATGGTTCGATCGATGATGAGTTACTCTTCCTTATCGGATTCATTTTGGGGTTTTGTAGTGGAGACTACAACTTATATCTTCAATTGTGTTCCTTCCAAGAGTGTTGCCAGAACACCTTTGGAGTTGTGGAATGGGCATAAAGCTAATTTGTATCACTTCTGCATCTGGGGTTGCCTAGCATATTTGCTTGAGGCTAATCCTAAGAAACTGGAACCACGTTCGAGGCTGTGCCTATTTGTAAGCTACCCCAAAGGGACACGAGGGTTATTTTTATGATCTTAAGGAAAACAAAGTGTTTGTGTCGACAAATGTTACATTCCTTGAGGAGGATCATATAAGGGAGCGCAATCCACATAGTAAAATCGTGTTGCGTGAATTTTCCAAAGAAACTACTAAAACTTCAATAAGAGTTGTTGAAGGGACTGCTACATCAATAAGAGTTGTTGATGAAAGTTCATCTAGTCGGTCAAATCCACCTCAAGAGTTGAGGGAACCTTGACGTAGTGGGAGGGTTGCAAACACACTTATTCGCAATATGGGTTTCATTGAAATCCTGGCTATGGTAGCCGATGACGAGGTTGAGGATCCGTTGTCTTAAAAGAAGGCAATAGAGGATATTGATCGAGATGAATGGGTCAAAGCCATGGATCTCAAGATGGAATCTATGTACTTCAACTCAGTATGGGATCTTATAGATCAACCTGATGGGGTTAAACCTATAGGTTGTAAATGGATCTACAAGAGGAAATGGGATGCTGATGGGAAGGTGCAATCCTTCAAGGCTAGACCTGTGCCAAAGGGTCATACCCAGGTGGAGGGAGTTGACTATGAGGAGACTTTCTCGCCTGTTGCCATGTTGAAGTCTATCTGCATCCTTCTATCCATTGCCTCATATTATGACTATGAGATATGGCAAATGGATGTCAAGACTGCTTTTCTAAATGGTAATCTTGAGGAGATCATTTATATGGTGCAACCCAAGGGGTTCACAGCCCAAGGTCAAGAGCAAAAGGTTTGCAAGCTGAATCGGTTTATTTATGGCCTGAAACAGGCATTTCGATCTTAAAATATAAGGTTTGATAATACGATCAAATCTTATGGCTTTGACTAAAACGTTGATGAGCCTTGTGTCTACAATAAAATCATCAATAGTTCAATAGTTTTCCTAGTGTTATATGTAAACGATATCCTACTCATTAAGAATGACGTACATCTACTGACTTCAGTTAAGAACTGGTTAGCAACCCAATTCCAAATGAAATATTTGGAAAAGACTCAGTTTGTTCTTGGGATTCAGATCTTTCGGGATCGAAAGAATAAAGTGCTAGAACTATCTCAGACATCGTACATTGATAAGATGTGATCAAGTACTTGATACAGAACTTCAAAAGGGGCCTACTGCCTTTTCGACATGGAGTTACATTGTCTAAGGAACAGTGTCCTAAGACACCTTAAGAGGTTGAGGAAATGAGACGAGACCTCTACGTATCTGTCATAGGTAGTTTGATATATGCGATGTTATGTACTAGACCTGACATCTACTATGTTGTGGGGATAGTCAGTAGATATCAGTCTAATCTAAGACAGGGTCATTGGACTGTCGTCAAGAACATCCTCAAGTATCTTTGAAGAACAAGGGACTACATGCTTATGTATGGATCTAAGGATTTGATCCTTATTAAATATACGGTCTCTGATTTTCAGATTGATAAGGATTCTTGAAAATCCAATTCAGGATCATGTTGACTCTTAATGGAGAAGCTGTAGTATGGTGAAGCATTAAGCAGGGGTGCATCACTGACTCCACTATGAAGGCCAAGTATGTAGCAGCTCGTGAAGCTATTAAGTAGGTCGTTTGGCTTAGGAAGCTCCTGACTGATCTAGAAGTTGTTCCAGACATGTCTAGATCTATCACCCTTTATTGTGATAATAGTGGTGCTGTGGCGAATTCCAGGGAGCCTAGGAGTCACAAGCGCAGCAAGCATATAGAGCAAAAATACCATCTCATCCGCGAGATTGTGCATCAAGGAGACGTGGTAGTCACGAAGATAGGTTCGGAGCACAATGTTGTTGATCTATTTACGAAGGCTCTCACGCCTACAGTGTTTGAGGGTCACCTACAGAGCATGGGTCTACTGGACCATTCGCGACTGGACTAGGGCAAGTGGGATATTTTGTACTGGCCTTTAGTGCCCTAGTTTATTGTTTTGTACTTGTATTTATCTTGTACACCCTACTAGCTTTAAGACAAGTGGAAGATTGTTGGGGTTGATGCCCTAAATCTTGTAGGGTCTTGTAGTTTGTAAACATGTGTATGAACAAACATTTATGATGTAATAATATGAAATATTTTCTTCACGATTGTCTATGAAATATGAGATATTTTAGTTGCATTAACCACAAACCAATAAACTAAGATCCTTGGTTATCGTTGTAACTTAAGCATGTATGTGGAGACATACAAGTACATCATGCCTTAAGTGATAACCTAAATGGTATGTAGTATATGGATAAAGGAGGGAAACATTATCCTGGTGACACTACGGATACGACCCACTTTGTAGATGTTACAAGTGTTGTAAAATGCTATAAATGGTCTAATCCTGATCATTCATGTGGAGACATGCGAGCCGGGATATCCTATACAAAGGAGTTTGTATAAGGCTAGAGCATGAAATGTTTAGTCTCATTATATAACACCGTTCATGATAGAAACTTTCATTTCACTCGGATGACCATAGATAACATGACCTTAATCCTGAGTGAGTTGAGAACTTCTGCTTATGAGGGTAGTCTTTTGATTTGCATGGGTGCGAGTGACCAACTTGTCGACTAAAACCTATCACTTTGGGGATTCGTCTGATTGGGGAGCTGGGAACTCAGTTACACATGACGGAATTCACTTCTTCCCTAAAGCAAGGGTAAGTAGATAGATTGCTCCTTTAAGGGTTTATTCTAAGGCTTGAACAATGTGACACTATACCTTCTCTTAGCCCGAGAAGTGTTCACTCATAGTAGAGCTATAATGTATTGTTCATTAGAGGATTTAGTGGTACTTAAGAAGTTAGATGTAACTATAGGGGAAAAACAGTAAATTGGCCCAGCTGTATTTACGAGCGATTTGTGAAGGGTCATCGTACTATTGATTGGTTATATCCAATGGACATTGAAATATATCTGTAGTGCGAAGAGTGCAGCTGTTGGTCTTTAGTGGAGTGCTCGACAGTTAATGGATGGTGGATATCATGATTAAAGAATTTAGTTTGTTATTCACATACCGTTGGAGCTTCAAGCTACAGGTTCATAAGGTCCCCTTTGGTAGCTCAATGGATTCATGTTGAGAATCAGTTTTTGAGTTAGTTTGAAGTGTTCAAATTAACAAGAGGGAATTTGATTATATATGATATAATTAAATGGATTCAATTATATGTGATATAATTGATTTGATGTATTAGATACATTAATTGGAGGAATTAATATAAATATGATTTATATTAAATAAAGAAGAAAAGAACTATGGTTTAAATATTACATATGATGTGATATTAAAACTATAAGTTATAAATATAATATGATAAATTAGTTATTATATTTATTTATAATAAAAAAAATTATAAGATAATTGTTTGGTTGGTTATTCGTTTCTCCTTTAACCGTATGAGTGGGAAGTTAATATCAGTTTTAATAATTGAAGAATAAAAGTGAAAAGAGTTTTCATTTTTCATAATCGCAAGACATAACGATTTGGTGAAAGAAAAGCTATACGATAGCCTCTGAGAGAGTGAACGACGAGCGAGTTTATTAGATGATAGCCCCTTGTTTACTAGACGATTGAGTATTCAGTCTATACAATAGACTTAGCCTTTCTCCCACTTACTCGATCATTTAACCCAACCGTATACTTCCTCCTTCCCTCTACCAAATCCACACAGAGTCCACACCTCCTGGATTCTCACACTGAGAATACTAAGGCAACCGAGTGGTAGTGTCAAGTGTTGTTGTTTGAGGGTCGAGGATGGAGTCTTACTCGATTGGGTTCGAAGATCAGACAGTTCATAGAATTGCATTGGTTGTTCGTTTCATTCGTGCTCATGATCGAGTTTGCTGGGACGTGTGGCTGGTGTAGATCGAGGGAATACTTGAAGAAGAGTTCTTCAAAAGTGTGTTACTCGATTCCCTTTATTTTTAACTGAAAAGCATGATGTAATTTACTCAATGATGCATAACTGTGGTTGTATGTTTGTAAATGTTGTATTCTTTCACAATGGGTTTGGAACGATCTTGCTTCTGCTCACTGGTTCTCTTAAACAAGAGTTCCTTCAAAGCCTACAAACATGCACTTAAATGCTTTGCCTTTCAATTTTCCCTTATTTTGGTGAACAAACCTTAAGATTTTTGCCTTTCAATTTTCATCAGGAGTAAGCAACTCTAGAGATGTGTAAGAGCACCTATTCAAGGTATACACTGTGTAGGCTACAACTTCTGCCCAATAGTTTCCACTTAGGATAACATCAGAAAGCAAATATCTAACCCTTTCTATTATAGTTCTATTTAACCTCTCAATAACCCAATTATGTTGATGTGTATACCTCACAGTTCTATGCCTAGTTATACCATTCTCACTATAGAATTTGTCAAAGTATTCATTGCAAAACTCAAGCCCATTTTCAGTTTTAAAGTATTTTAACCTTTTAGATGTTTGGGTTTCTATCATAGCTTTCCATTCCTTAAACTTCCCAAAAACTTGATCCTTAGTTTTAAAAAAGTATATCCAGCTCTTCTTAGAAAAGCCATCTATAAAGGTTAGAAAATACCTTGAGCCACTAAGGCTTGGTGTAGGAGATGGTCCCGATAAGTCAGAATGAACATAGTGCAATGTTCCTTTGGTGGTATGCTGAGATTTTGTGAAACTCTGTCTGGTTACTTTCCCTAAAATACAGTGTTCACAGAAGGAAAGGTGTTCACTGATCCGTTTGGGCAATATACCTTGTTTAGACAGTGCTTGCATCCCTTTTACATTGATATAAGATAGTCTTTTGTACCACGAGTCTACCTCTGTCAAGCTTGCTGTTAAAAAGGTATAGGCACTAGTCATCATTTCTACTCCTCTTACAATATAGAGGTCATTAACCTTTTCACCAACCAACATACCTAAGAATCCTTAATCACCTCTAGGATTCCATCATTTCCTCTGCATTCACATTTCTGAGAAGCTTGATTGAGCCATCCTTTAGCTTTAAGGATAATGAACCAACCCCTTTGATTTTGCAGGCTTCATTATTCCCCATGTACACAGATTCTCCATCCACATCCTTGTAGGTATTAAACTAAGGTTTGAAGGGTGTCATATGATAGGTACATCTAGAGTCAAGTACCCAGCCATACTTCCCAAGAGGACTTATTTGGTTGGTTTTATTTCTAGTAGAGGCTAAGGCATTAGAATAGAAGTAGGACCCTTCAACCACTAAAGCTTCTGGCTGTTTTCCTTTCTGATCCTTCTCTTTTTCCTGATTGTTCCATTTTAAGTTGTAACAATCCCTCATCAAGTGTCCTTTCTTCTTGCAGTAGTTACATCTCAGCTTGGTTTTGGGTTTATGCTCTTCACCAGACTGATTTTTAGTCCCTTTAGACTGATTCTGCTTGTTCTTGCCCTTGACAAACAGCCCTCCTGCACCAGCCTGTTCTTTTTTGACTAACTGAAGCTCCAACTCTCTAGTTCTTAATGTTGAAATAATGGCATCAGTGGTAACTAACTCTCTGCCATATTTCAAGGTATTATTTTACCTCCATATAGGCTTTGGGTAGAAAGTTCAACAAGACAAAGGCTTCACTCTCATCGTCAATCTTTTTGCCAAGGCTCTTGAACTCATAAACTATCCTTTTACACTCATCTAGATTGTTTGATAGTGGTTTAGTAGAATCCATCTTAAAGTGAAGAACTTTTCCCTTAGGTACTGATGATAGAAATTTAGAAGCGCAATATATGATGCATGTCTTGGGCTATGCGTTTATTCTCATATGTCGGTGGCCATACGTTGGAATAGAAAGTATGCGTTAACCTCATATGCGATAACCATGCGTTCCTATCACAAGTTTTCTTGCTCTCTCGCCAAGTATAACGAGATCGCAAGTTTCTCGGGTGATTCGAGGTCGAACTCAGGGACTTGTAGCTAAATATTATGCAGTAATGTGTTTGCGGCGAAGAATAAAAGAATGTTGAAGGTTATGGACTATACACTACTCCTACTTCTAGCTAACAGATTAAGCGATGGAAGTATGACTGAGAGGTAGAGACACGACAACTGTTAACGCGTAGTGAAATGCATAGGAAAATAGATAAAATGGCGAGGATGTCTTCATCTCAATAAGCTCGACCGCAAGGGTAACCCCAGCCAACACATGCTATGTGATCATGCTATACACACTTGACGAAGACGCATGCGATGTATATGCGATAGTGTCGAGAGGCCTTATTTCTAAGTCTCGATACCCGCTCACGTGCTCTCACACATAAACAAGATGACTGCATACCACCATATCCTACTTAAAGGGTGCATACGCTGTGTAGTAGCAAACGGAACTTATTCCTAAGTCTCTATTCTTGCTTATGCAATCCAATCTGCTCTCTCAAGTCTAGATTTGGATTTTAGACTACTCTCCCGAGTATGCCTAAATGATGAATGATGCGTTCATAAGTCAAGGTAATCACATGAAACATGGTTGACGTAAGATTATTCCTATCTATAGTGAACACTTGCTTACATTGCTTAATGTGATCAACTACTTACCCTCTCAGGCAGTTGGTTGCTGTTAACTCTACTCATAAACAAGCATTGTGTCAGCTTATAGACAAGCGTTGCTACAACTTCATACTAAGCAAATAGGATTTTCTCACAACACTCGTGCAACGCACACCTCTCGATGATTTGCTATATGCTTCATATGTCTATGCCGCATGATTAAGTATGCGATACTCTAGCAGTCTTACATAGTGATGAAATGAAAGTAAAGGATGCTAAGTAAATGAAGATGGAGATGGAATCGCAGAAAAATATAGAAATGCATTGATCACAAAATGTATTAATCTCTTAAACCACAATGTAATACAATACAAGGATAGAAGAGAAATGGAGGACCAGATGGAAGCAATGTCTTATTTCCATCAGATGTGTGTCAAAGCTGCCGGTGGTGCCATGGATGGGTGGTGTCTCGAGCTCTAACTCCAGCGAAGGCTCCGATCGTCTCTCGGAATGGTTGAGGAGATGAAGAACTCTCAAGATTATCTTTACACGCTTTGGTCTGGATCACAAGGATCCACCCGAAGGTAGCCTTTAGGCAGAGGACCTTGGATAATTTGAAATTCTGCTCTATGGCTTCTATTTATAGAGCTTGATCATTGACAGCATTAATGGTCCTTCTCTGAAATTCTATAGCTAACGGCGTGATGGACTGCTCTGAATCTCTGCTGCTAACGGCGTGGTAGATGAAATGTCAACATCACTTTTTGATACTCCCGAGGTATGCGTTCATGCTTGGTTTCCGAAGTATCAATTTATTCCACCACCCTTGCGCTCATCCCTCTATTATGGTTATTACTCTGTAGCCGCACTTTATGCGATGGACGCATGCGGTTAATGGCCACAACATCCATGCGTCGAACATATGCGTTCGCCTTTGCGATGGAGAGATTCCCTGCATGCGGTCGTCTTCACGATAGCCTGGCTTCCGCGTATACGATTGATTTCTACGTTTGCTACAAAAATAAACAGTTGAATACATAATAACGCATAATAGTGGGTTAGCCGAGATTCTTAATATCGATCGACGTAAGCTCGTTTTCTCATGAATTCTTAGTATAATCACTGCATCTTCTACTTAACAACCTTTGTAATCACAAATAAAAAGCCTATAATGACATACGTTTATGCCCATCATTAGGTACATCTTGTTGGGGAGATCCTTGGTTGCAAAGAGGCCTTTCAACTTGACCCATATCTTGTAGGCCATGTCTTGATCGATCACCTATCTCATGATGTTATCACTGAGATTAAGAACTAATATTCCATAGGTTGTAAGTTCCATGTCTTCCTTTTCTTTAGTTGTTAATGTAGATGGCATAGTTAACGGTCTAAAATGGATTTATGAGCTCTTTGTTGTCCAAGAATAGCTTTGATTTTGGCCTTCCACAGACCAAAATCACCCTTTCCATTGAACTTCTCTGTTTCAAATCTAGTAACAGCCATCACTGACCTGAACAAGTATCGAGAATGGTTTTCTTGAGTATCTTGATGCTCCAAAAATGCTAACCTTGATGATCTTCAAATTCTCTGATACCACAAGTTTTTGGGTTATTCAATCTTCTCTAAGCCCAATTACTCAAGATCAACATTGAGATGATGAAGAAATGGCTGAGAAAGGTTCTGTCAAATCCTCGATGCTAGATACTCGATACTCGATAAGATTCTACTCGATACTCAATGCGAATTTCCTTCTATCCTTGATGAGTTTCTGTTCTTTTCTCGATGGAACTCGAGTAGTGTTGATCGATACTTGACTCTACTCAATGAGTCTTGACCTTTACTCGAAGCAACTTGAAGACAAAAAAGACTAACTCGATGCTACTAGATAGAAGAAATCGATGTGCGATTCAACTTGATACTCTGAAATTAATACATTTTGATAACAAGATTGTGTTTACGCGATTTGTAGAATGATTGATATCGATCGAACGAAGAAGATAAAGAGAAGAAGAAGAAACACATAGGATTACGTGGTTTGACCAAGATGCCTACGTCCATGGGAAGATTCACTTTCTTTTTCACTGGAAGATTGCGTACAACTTTGCTTTGTTTACAGAAAAATAGAGAATTATGAACTACTCTATTTTTTTTTTTTTTTATCAGTAGTATTTATAACATATACTAATGGACCATTACAAGATAAAATTAATTATAAACTAAACCAGCTAAGGCATTTGAGTCATGATTTCTTTAGTATTCTAATATTTTTTTCTTGTACTAAAAAAGTTATACTTATTGATTTAAATTTTATTGATGCTCAAACTCTACTTTTAAAATATAGGAGATGTGTGAAAGAAACTAAAAATCCCGTTCTAAATTGAATCATGAATGTATATCACACATGTGGTTCACAAAGTATACAATAGAGAGTTGGAAAGGAGGTAATGAAATGAAAAATTATATAAACTTCTTTTAATTTAGTCAAATTATCTAATATATAATTTCTTTCACTTAAGTAGGTTTGAGACACTAATGAAGAACTTAATTGGATTAGAATTTGGGAGCTAACTCACTTGAGTAATAATGAATTGGTTGTAAATGAAACTACACAAGAGAAAATGGTGAATACAAAATAATGAATATATGATGTTATTGGTTAAATTTTGAGTTAAGATCATTAATTTATCATCTCTGTTGCTCTGTTCTAGAAAGAATTTATTTGAAGAAGTCCCTTTAATGTGTGTTTGGATTTTAATTTGGATAGTATTTATATAGTGTTTAAATATACTCTGTTCTTTATTGATCTTGTTCTTTTTCTTGTTTTTAACATCCTAGTTAGAAAGCATTTGAATTGAAATAGGAAACACTACAAATTGGATCGAATGAAGTTGGTCTGTTTCTTGCCCAATTATATTATGTAACACAACTACACCCATTAATAATCAAGAGTTGTGTTGGAGTTAATATATTATGTTAAGTAATCAATGTTTATGTTGTTGTAATTGAGTACAAATGGTTGTACTAATTTGAATTATAGAGTATATTTAGATAATAAATGATATGTGAGATTTTGATGTAAGATGATGTGTAGATTTTCATGAAGTGACACGTGTTTATTGTAACACTTGAGTTTATATATGCGTTAGTTTTAAACTATAAAACATGAATTTGTATTTGTAGTTGGAACGTAAATTATATGGTTCTCAAGTGATCGATGGTATACTTGACATGAACGAGGATGAGATTTTTGTACAAGTATTTGGACTGAAAAAACACGAATGTGTTTATAGTTATGGAGCAGATGCTACTCCTTCTGAGTTATTTGGATCATTATCTATTATATGTGATCTTGAGCATCGCCTTAATGAGTCTAAACAACGTCCTCAAGAATCTGAACGACAAAAAAAAAGTCAAGGTAGAAGCATGATAATGGGCAGAAATGCACGTTATCATAGTACTAAGTTATTAAACAATGTTGGATTGCGTTGATGAAACATGTTAAATTGCGTCCATTAAACATAAAATCTATATTATTGCAGTCGCATGCGTCCAACGCATTAGAGCAGTTGATCTTTATATTTTTGTGCAGAATATGTGTTAAGAGATTGCGATCATAGGAATACATTGGTCGACCACAACTTCACCGCAAGACTTTGTGTTGATCATGCTCGCAAACATTCGCCCAAGAAGAATCACCGCAACTTGGTCAGCCAACATGGTGGGCACATCCAGGTGAAAGGACAATTAAGAGCGATGGGACAGAAAGCTAACGGCAGTCGGATTCAAATTAAGTTGACAACTGATAACGGTCACGAAGTACATTCAGCTTTATCGGTGATAATTATCTAGCGAATCAGTCAGGAATTAAAGTTGTCCCATCTGTACAACCGGGAGAAAGAAGCCGCATTTCACCATTGATGCCCTATAAATATCAAGTATATTCCTCAGAGAAGGGGTTAAGCAGTCGATTACTTCATCACTTTACAAGTTCACGCCTCTGTTCATAGTTTTTTTTTTCATTTTAAGGCGAACGAGAGGAAGAAAGTGTGCCGGTAGATCATTTCGGTAAGCTTGGGAGAGCACCAGAAGCTTCAAAGACAGGGAGATGGCTGACACCTGTAGAAGCAGGAATATCTTTAGGCCAGAATAGAGATTCCAGTGTAAAAAAAAAAACCTCAGTCAGCAAGAAATTGCTACCAGGCTCTCTACCCTAAACTTCCATTGGCATTTTGTACTTAACGTATTTATAAGAATGGAATTTCTTTCTCTATATCTGTCCACTCTCTGTGATTCACGCATGAGTAGCTAAATTAGTTGAATGAGTTGAAAATAATTTAGCGAGCACAACTAGGGAGTCTTCATTCTTTGCGATTATCTTGTTTATATATGCTTCATTCATTCTTTAGGGATACTCGGGAGGGTAGTCTAAGGACAGGATCTAGACTTGGGAAGGTCAGGTCAGAATCTAGGTTTGGAAGATAGGCGCTTAGGAATGAGCATTTTTTATTATTAACGCATCGCATGCATCTTAGCGATAAGATATGATTGTATGCAGTCACCTTGCTTCATGCATTTTGCATCAACGCATAAGACAAGAGTAGAGACTTAGGGATAAGCTCTATGAACATTTTGCATTCAACACATGCATCCTAGATGTAGGAGCACCACATTTACATTGTAAAATGACTTGCTGTGCATGGTAGTAACATGATTGCATGGTCTGACGCATTCCCAAGTAACGCTAGCTAAAGATCTTCTCAACCCATTCATCGCATACTCATTGCATCTATCAACGCAACTTTCATTTCTTAAATCCGTCGCATTTATTCATTCCTTTTTAAACAACGCAATCAACAACAAAACACTTTATTTAAGTTTCCCAGTTACCGCAAAGTTTTCATAGAAAAAAAAACCATCAACGCAATTTATTTTCACAAGTTCCTGTGTCCGACACTGGACTTACCAGGAAACTCAAAGGAATTTACACTTGAATTCTGCTGTGGAAACTTGAGTGCACAACGCAATCCATTAGCGCATAACACCCATATTCCCACTTAATAAAATAACGCCCATCAAGTTTTTGGCGCCGTTGTCGGGGACTTCGGCAAAATAGTTTGCTAACGGTTATTTTTTTTTTATTTCTTTGCAGGACTCTCAATCTCTGGAGAATTACGACCCGGAGATACAGAGGACTTTTAGACAAAGATTGAGAGACTGCTAACAGCAACCACAATCCGATAAAGAATAGTTGGTGAAGCAGCCTGGAGGGGGAGCACCAAATGATAATAATGTCATGGCGAATCCGATTCTGTTGGTAAATGATCGCAATAGGCCCATTAGGGACTATGCATCACCAAACCTCTATGATTTCTCTCAAGGAATCATGAGGCCTGCCCTCTACGGAAGCAGATTCGAGATGAAATCGATGATGCTGCAGATGATCCAGACTGCAGGTCAATTCAAAGGAAGGCGTGGCGAGGACCCGCACGCCCACCTCCGAAGTTTTATTGAAATCTTCAATACTTTTGTGTTCCCAAGCTAAAGAAGTTCGACTAATGTTGTTCTCATTTTCTCTCTGTGATCAGGCTAGGAAATCGGTTTATTCGCTCGAACTTGGAGAGATTACTTATTGGGAGCAGGTAGTGGAGAAATTCATGAAAAAGTATTTTCCACCTACCTAGAACACAAGACGAAGAAAGCTTATCACAAATTTTGAACAAAATATAGACGAATCGCTCAGTGATGCCGAAAGTTTTAAAGGTTGGTCCGAGATTGTCCGCATAATGGGCTACCAGATTGTTTTCAAATAAAAATTTTCTACCACAGTTTGAATCCCGCTTCACAGACCTCTACCAATGCAGCCGCTAATGGTCTGCTTGACAAAACTTACAATGAGGCGAAGAATATCCTGGACCGCATCTCCAAGAACCATGAAGACTATAGGAAGAGTAACCAGAGATTGAGACTTAAATATTCTGACGCAAATAACGGTGCTATTGTTTCATTACAAAACCAAATGACCGCAATGATGACAAAAAAAGATGCAAAGCCAAGATTGATCAGATGGGTTCTCCTCCTTCAAGTATTCGATATTGAAATAATTGATCGAAAGGGGATAGAGAATCAAGTTGCGATCACTTGTCCAGATTGGAAAATTCTAAGGTTGACCGCAATGAATCTGAGGTGAGTGTCGTGTTCCCGGATGAGCAGGTGCTCCACATACAAGAATTGCCCTGATATGCAGACATCATTAATTATTTGGTTTGTGAACAATTTCCTGAAGATTACACCTATCATCAACGGAAGAAGCTCAAGCATGAATGCAAACACTATTATTGGGATGAGTCGAATCTGTATAGAAGAGGTGCTCAACAACGCATATTGTCACAGTGCCAGGATTCACCATATGGAGGGCACTTTTGAGGGCAACGCACTGCAGCTAAAGTTTTGCAAAGTGGATGCTTTTGGCCTTCATTATTTAAAAATGTTGTTGATTACGCAATGAAATGTGATCAGTGTCAACGCACCGGCAACATTTCATGGAAGAACACAATGCCAATGAACACTATCTTGGAGCTGGAATTATTTGACGTTTGGGGGATTGATTTCATGGGACCATTCCCTCCTTCACATGGCAAGTATTATATCTTATCGATCGTCGATTACGTTTCCAAGTGGGTAGAGGCAATTGCATGCGCCGCAAGTGATGCGGCGGTAGTCTCCCAGTTCCTAAAGAAAAATATTTTCACTCGTTTTGGCACTCCCCGTGCCATCATAAGTGATGAAGGATCACACTTTGTCAACCACAATATAAAGGAGCTGTTGCGCAAGTACAATATCCTTCACAAAGTGTCCACCGCATACCATCACAAACAAATGGCCAGGCTGAAGTGTTCAATCATGAAATTAAATTGATACTTGAAAAGGTAGTAAAACCTTCGCAGAAGGATTGGGTAATGAAGCTTGATGATGCATTGTGGGCATACCAGACTGCATTTAAAACATTAATACCCCCTATATGTTGGTATTTGATAAGGCGTGTCATTTGCCTTTGGAGCTGGAGTATAAAGCATTGTGGGCGGTCAAGAAACTGAATTTTGATTTGAAGAAAGCAGAGGAAGCGCGAAAACTGCAGCTGGTCGAGCTAGACGAATGGAGGGTCAATGCATATGAGAATGCGAAGATTTATAAAGAGCACACCAAGCGCTGGCATGATAAACGCATATGCGCTAGAAACCTCCAAGTCGGGCAAAAGGTCTTACTCTTCAATTCAAGATGGCAGCTCTTCCCAGGAAAATTAAAATCACGCTGGTCTGGTCCCTTCATCATCAAAGAAATATTTTCACATGGTGCGGTGGAACTGATCACCGAGGATGGCAGTCGAACATTTAAAGTTAATGGACAACGGATAAAGACATATTGCGAAGGAGATTTCCAACTCTTGAACATTTAACTCTTCTTCATTTTACTATTATCAGTATTTCACTAATTTTTCTAAAAAAAAAAAAAATTGTTATTTTGTTTTAAAATCATTTGACCCTCTCTTTGTCTGTTTACAAAGATTACGGCACAGGATTACGAAGAAGCAAATGGTCTCAGTCCATCACCGCAATCCACAAGAGCAGAGATTGCCACAAGGATGGATGCATCAATACGCAATGCGGGCGACAACGCAAAATTTGGGGGTGTACTCTTCCTTATCTTTATTTCAAATTTTGCGCTATCACATTGCATTTCATTTTTCGAAGTTTTATCACCGTATCCTCCTTGATTACCGCAATCATTTAACAAGTAGATATATTTAGTAGTTCACCGCATATTGTTTCTTTGCCAAGTATGATTTTAATGATGAACAATATGCTTCTATGTCTTTCGTATATATTAGAGTCAACTTAATCTTAAGATAGTCACCTCATGAAATATTTTTAGAAGTTAGGGGTTTGCTAGCTTTCTTTCAAACTCTTTTTACAAAGCATTCTATGACTATCACATGACCTATTTTAATTTCTTTTGGCAATGAGGCCATTTCCGCATTTTAAAATTTAGGGATGAAGTATTTATTTTCGACCTTGCTCTAAAATATATATAAGATAAAAAATAAAAAAAATTGAGAATAACGACTCCACTGTCAACGCAATGGAAAACCCATGTTAATAAGAGTTAAGTTGTGAAAGGCACTTACCTATAGTTGTATGTCCGCATGACACACGTGGGGGTAAGCCAAAACGAAAGTAAGTCACCAAGATCAACGCATAAACCAATGACCGCAACTCCACTGCCAAATCAGTATGAGTTTAGTCTGAGAAGAATGCATTGCTCGTAGTTGGATGTTCGCATGACACACGTGGGGGCAAGCCAAAACGAAGGCAAGGCACTCGAATCAGCGCAAGGTCAGAAAAAAAAATAGCAATAAAGAAATTTTTTTATGCAAGGATAAATCATTTGACACCCCGAAGGAAAATTTTTTTTTTGAAATAAATCATGCGATGTTCCAGAACTTAGTAAAGTCCTTTTGAAAGTTAAGCTTGCAATTCCTAAGTCTTAGAAATATTTTAGGAAGAGACTTGCATATGACTTAAGGAAATTCTGGCATATAGAATTTGAACAAAGTATCCTTGAGAAATCTAGGGAAAGAAAACTTTGCGGTTAACTTATTAAAGGAATCTTTAGCTTATGCTTGAGGATAAGCATTGTTTAAATTTGGGGTATGATAACGGGCAGAAATGAACGTTATCATAGTACTAAGTTCTTAAACAATGTTGGATTTGCATTGATAAAACATGTTAAATTGCGTCCATTAAGCATAAATTCTATAATGTTGCGATCGCATGCGTCCAACGCATTAGAGTAGTTGATCTTTACATTTTTGTGCAAAATATGCATTAATGCAATGCAGAGATTGAGATCATAGGAATACATTGGTCGAGCTTAACTTCACCGCAAGACTTTACGTTGATCTTGCTCGCAAACATTCGCCCAAGAAAAATCACCGCAACTTGGTCAGCGCAACATGGTGGGCGCATCCGGGTGAAAGGATAATTAAGAGCAATGGGACAAAAAGTTGATGGCAGTCGGATCCAAATTAAGTTGACAGCCGATAACAGTCGCGAAGTACATTCAGCTTTATCGGTGACAATTATCAGACGCATCAGTCAGGAATTAAAGCTGTCCCATCTGTACAACTGGGAGAGAGAAGCTGCCTTTCACCATTGATGCCCTACAAATATCAAGTGTATTCTTCAGAGAAGAGGTTAAGCAGTTGATTACTTCATCACTTTACAAGTTCACGCCTCTATTCATAGTTTCTTTCATTTTAAGGCGGACACGAGGAAGAAAGTGTGTCGGTAAATCGTTCAAGTAAGCTTGGGAGAGCACCGGAAGCTTCAAAGACAGGGAGAGGCGGAAGCCGGAATATCTTTAGGCCAGAATAGAGATCCCAGTATAAAAAAAAAAAAAAAAAAAAAAAAAAAAAAAAAAAAGCCTCGGTCAGCAAAGAATTGCTACCATGCTCTCTACCCTAAACTTCCATTGGCATTTTGTACTTAACGTATTTATAAGAATGGAATTTCTTTCTCTATATCTGTCCACTCTCTGTGATTCACTCATGAGTAGCTAAATTAGTTGGATGGGTTGAGAAGCATTTAGCGAGCACAACTAGAGAGTCTTCATTCTTTGCGATTATCTTATGTATGTATGCTTCATTCGTTCTTTAGGGATACTCGGGAGGGTAGTCTAAGGATAGAGTCTTTACTTGGGAAGGTCAGGTCAGAATCTAGGTTTGGAAGAACCAGATTAGAATGCATAAACAAGAGATAGGCACTTAAGAATGAGCGTTGTTTGTTATTAACGCATCACATGCATCTTAGCGATAAGGTATGATTGTATGCGGTCACCTTGCTTCATGCAATTTGCATCAATGCATAGGACAAGAGTAGAGACTTAGAGATAAGCTCTATGGACATTTTGCATTCAACACATGCGTCCTAGACGTAGGAGCACCGCATTTACATTGGAAAATGACTTACTATGCATGGTAGTAACATGATCGCATGGTCTGACACATTCCCAAGTAATGCTAGCTAAAGATCTTTTCAACCCATTCATCGCATACTCATTGCATCTATCAACGCAACTTTCGTTTCTCAAATCTGCCGCATTTATTCATTCCTTTTTAATCAACACAATCAACAACCAAACACTTTATTTAATTTTCTCCATTACCGCAAAGTTTTCATTAAAAAAAAAAATCAACGCAATCTATTTTCACAAGTCCCTGTGTCCGACCCTGGACTTACCAGGAAACTCAGAGAAATTTACACTTGAATTCCGTTGGGGAAACTCGAGTGTACAACGCAATCCATCAGCGCATAACACCCATATTCCCACTTAATAAAATAACGCCCATCAAAGCACTCAAACATCAAATGAGCGAATTAGAAAATCGTTTTGAGGATAGATTTAAAAAATGATAGCAGAGATGTGTAAAGAATTTGTTTCTAATTGGTTAACTATAGTTTGATGTTATAGAACTTTAATATTCTTTTTGTGTACTTTTATGGCATATAAGTTTACTTTAATCCATATTATTGCCTATTTTTTCTATTTTATTTTTATTTTTTGTAATTCAAGGTACTACAGGTAGATGAATTAGTAAAACCAACCTTCCCAAATTTGTCCGTGAATATAAAAGGTTTTGTGAGAGAATTTTCCAATGACACAATTTTTTATAAATAAGTTTCTATGAAGGTTTTAAAATATTTGGAAGTAGCATTATAATCCTTTAAAAGTAATGAAAATCTTTGAAAAAAACCATGTGACAATAAATAGTTATCGATAAATAATTTGATAATTATCAAAGAAATATGAACTTTGAAAAATAATAATTTTCAAAGGTTGTTAAACCTTTGAAAAATAATAATTTTTTAAGGTTAAATAAACATTTGAAAAAGTTTTTTTCGACAGGATCTATTTCGACACTTTTCAACGGTTGAAATAACCTTTGAAAAAAAGTGTATTGAAGGTTTATTAAAGGTTTTTCGAAGGCTGTGATCTTTAAAAATAGTCAACTTTCTTGTAGTTTTCAAAAATTAGTTAGAGAAGTTGGTAACTTTTTATGAAAGTTGAATTCAAAAGCTAGCATGAGGGTAAAACTTAGTGGCCCTGACTTTTTCTGCATCCTCTGCAACCTGGTAACTTTATTTTTGCTTATCTTCAACTGTTTCGAAAAAGAGAAGACTATCCCTACAAAGCAACATGGGGCCTTTTAACATGCTTTGTTCTCACTCACATACTTCCTAGGAAAATTTCCAAGAGGTCACCCAACATAGGATTGCTTCTTAATTTTAGAGTTTTTATGATTGAGCAACCAAAAAGCAACGTGCACCTTGTTGGTACACGTAATAACTTTCAATTCTTTTAAGTATTTCTTAACCATACTTTCATATCCTCAAAATCTCTTTCATTCCGATGTGATCTCGATTCATTCATGTACTCCTCCTAAACTCGAGCTTTACATTTTACTCTTACAAACGCAATTCCAAACATAGCCTTAATTTTATACGAATTTCTTTGGACGCCCAAATGTTATAGGGCTATGCGGGTTTCTTGTGAGACTAGTCGAGGTGTATGTAAATTGATTTGAATACTCACGAGTATTGAAAAAAAAAAATCTATGTTAATGCAACCAACTATGTTAATGAGAAATTGAAAGAGAATATTTTCCCTTTTTCTATTTACTTATTAGGTGTATCAATTTTATCAATAATAATATACTTAATATGAATTATATAATTTATATGCACGATGAATATATGCTTCATATTAGATATATCAATTACATATTTATTTTATTTATGTATGTCAATTCTTTAGTCACATATATATATTTGATACAAAGTATATCAAGTATATAATCTAAAAGAACCAAAGCAAATTTGAAATAACAAAAAAAATAAGATTGATTTCAAATATTTTATCAAATTTATATCTAGGTTCGCAATTATACTTAAATAAAAAGATCTACATCAAATTTTGATAATTATTATTTTCGTAAATTGATATCTCTACATTTTTGTTGACTACATTTTTAAACCTTAAATTTTGATTATGTTTATTTTAATATATATATATATATATATATATATATTAACTATTAAAAAAGGACCATTATATATTCTCATGTTAGATATCAACATAATAATGCTATCAACTAACTATGAACCAATACTGTCATTGAAAATAAAGAAAAGCAAGCCATTTATTTCATAGCCATCAAAAGAAGAGAGAAATATTAAATGCACACATTTATTTATTTTAAGTGCAAAGAGAGTATCCAATGTTGAGATTAAAAAGAAAAAAAATTATTTAATTGATTTTATATATAGTTCCAAATTTCCAATATATAAATAGGGGAGGGCAGTTAAATTCAAAGGAAATGATTCTATACATTATTGAGCACAGTTTCAACAACAATAATTAGAAGAAGGAATTTTTGTTGTATTGTAGAATATATCATTTTATGGTTTTTTTTTCATAGAATATATCATTTTATGGTTTTTTTCATAGAATATAAATCCATACTTTACATTAATTATGGATATTTAACATATTTGTGAACATTATTATATTGAAAAAGATTATATATACTTCTCTTTTTTAATTGATTGCATTAATTGAAGTAGTTTGAGGATTCTTTACTTGAATATGGATCAATATAATACTTTCCTTTATATGTGAATGTCATAATATCAATTTTTATGTTAGTTTATATAAGTCTAATAATTCATATAGCTTGTGAATTAAATGGAATATAAAATTATAGTAACTCATTTATAGGTGATCATTATATATATATATATATATACCTTCGACTCAGCTCAATTTTGATTGATTTATTTCATAAAAAATCGATCCACACCAATAATTTTTTATTTTCTCCAAATACAAACTAAGGTTTTCAATTGCATACTAAAATTCAAACATGTATATTGGTTTGGTTCAATTTGATTTTTCAATTTTTTATTGCACTCCTACAAGGCACATAAAAAGATTCAATCAAGAAGAGGCAACATACCCACAACAATGATAGTAGTTGATGATAAATTTTGACCAAGGAAAAACGCACCTCGCCTTCACATGACAATAACGTAAATTTCTAATTTAGATAAGAGATTACCTACAAAACAAAGAAAAAGGGTTCCGATGTTTAAATTAGTAAGAGAACTAAATAATAGAGAAAATGTTAGAAGTGTAAGATATCTCATATGGAACTATAATAGTCTATTTACAGGGGATTTGATTTAGAGTTTATCTTAATCCTACTAGAATCAAGATATGAAATTTAACTCTCCAAGGATTAGGATATGGTTTTTCCTAATCTCCAACAAGCTAGATTAAATTTTATTTTATCTCATTTTATCTTAATCTTGATTCTACTTTATCTTATCTTGATTTTGAGGTTTATTTTGTTTGGCCAAAATTTACCCACAACAATAACCAATTTCGATCGGTTAGATCAAGATCCATCAAATAAAAAATAACTGGAAAGTTCAAGAGAGAAAGTTGATGGCTATCAGAAAACCCCAATTGCCAAACATTAATGAATTGATGTAGTCACCTAGAAGAATAAGGGCATCAAAGTGGAAGACCAAAGCAAACTAAGATCAAAGATAAAATTCTCCAGTTTGGATAGCTAACTTAGAAGAAAGAGTTAAGCCACTTGTAGAATATTTCTTCTTCAGGAACAGGTGTTCATAAAATTGAAGAAAATATTAGTTACTACCATTTAGCTGAAGTGGAGGTGGGTGATTGTCCATATGGTTTAGGGAATAGTTTCACGTAGCTTGCTTGTTCATACCCAAGGCAAACACATATGTACTACAATCATTTTTTGACAGTTGCTTATTTGCTAATTTGTTATTGCTACATATTTTTGTTCAGTCTTTAAGTTTTCCATGAATATTAGAAATAAAATTTGTAGTTGAAGTTGAGTCTTGAAATTTGTCAAGATGATACGCTTCCATGCAGTGGGAGGTAGGAGGTAAGTTTATCGATTTATCTCTAAAGGGATATTTGGCTCACCAACATGAGTTGAGTTAAGTTGGTATAATATACCAACTCATTGTTTGGCCCACCAACTTTAAATGTTTGTGGAGTTGAGTAGGTATATTTTACCAACTTACCCCAACTCACCTCAACTCTCACTTCTTCCTATATTTTCAATGGCTCCACCCATTGGCCACTGTCACACTCCGAGAACTAACTCCAAGTTCCAACAACCACCTCCTATGACAATTCTAGCGACCAACCCCAGACTCCGACAACCATCTCCGATGACAACTCCGGCACCTCCGATAACAATTCCGACAACGAGAATCCGGACTTTGACAACCACCTCTGATGATAACTCTGGCTACCAATTCCGAGCTCCGACAACCTTCGTGCGACCAACTCTGAAAACTAATTCTGGCCTCCGACAACCACCTTCGGTGACCCAACTCTGACGACCATCTTCGCGCTACCAACTCCGATGACCAATTGGCTCCGACAACAAACTCTGATGACCAACTTCGGCAACCACATTCGTAGGCTCTGACAACTATCTCTGACTACAAACTTCAATGAAAATCACCTTCGATGATCATCTTTGAGCGAGCAACACCGACGGTCAACTTAAGGCTTCAACAACCACTTTCGATGTCAAACTCTGACAACCAACTCTAATACCACCTTCATGCGACTAACTTCAAACTCCATCAGTCACCTTCGACTACAATCTCTAGCAAAAATCATATTCAATGATCAACTGACGACCACTTTCGTCCGACCAACTCCGAAATTCGAAAACCACCTCCGATGAAAAACTTCGACAACCAACTCCAATATACCTTCATGTGACCAACTCAGGCTCCAACTACAAACACCGACAAAAATCATCTTTGATAATCAACTTTGACAACCACTTCCGACTACTAAGTTGTAGGGTTGTTGATTATATAAAAAATATTATTTTGTCTGCATTAAGTGCAATATTTATATGTAATGAATTCGCATATCAAATGAGTATTAAGAATAATTAGATGAAAATTATGTGTGTAGTTGAAAAGTATGTAACATATAACAAAAAAAACTATAAAATAAATTTTTTTTCTTGGAGCATTTTTCAGCAAGAATTAGTGAAAAATAGAAATTTATTCTCTGATGATTTTCCAAATTTAGAGGAAATGAAAGTGAAACTGTTGAAGAAATGTGGTGACATTCCGTTGGTTGTTACGATGATTGGGAGATTCAATTAAAAAAAAATCATGACATAGTAAAAATATAAAGCAACAATAGGAAGAAGAAGAAAAAGATTAAGAATGAAATTCATGGAGAAAAATTAGCCAGAATCAAAAGTTTTAATTTCGTTTTAGTTTCTCATTTTATTTAACCATATTTCTACAAGAAATGTAATGAATTAATTGTTGTTCATAGCCAAAAGAGAAAGAAAGAAAAAAAAATTAAAAAATTAAAAAAAAAATGTAATCCATATTTTATTCAAACAAATATGGATAGAATTATTAAATAGAAAGTTTCAAAAAAAAAAATAGTAATCATAAAAATATATTATTTAGAGTTCAAAAAACTGCATTAGATACCCAAACATATGAACTCAATTCTGCACCCAAACACAGAAATATGAACTTAGACCAAATAACTTTGCACCTCAAACACAGGACTCTACATATATATATATATGAACTCCACGCACGTATAAACTCCATACATACGTGAACTCCAATATCTTTTGTGTGGAGACAAACCAACAAGAGCCAAAGAAAGCGCCCGCGAATGAAGGATCTTGGCTTAAATGTTGTTTTGGGCTTTGGCCCATTAAGGGACACAAGCTAAAGATTGTTTTGGGTTTTGGCCCATTAAAGGTTAGGTCTTTGGCGCGCACCCACGTTTTTTTCCTTTAATATTTTTAGTTTTTTAATTTTAATTTTTAATTTTTTTTAATTTTAAAGCCTGCACACATTTTTTTTTTCGGTATCGTTTTCTTTTTTCTTTATCTTCTTTAATTTTTATCTTATGATCATTTTTTTTTTTTTTTTGGTTTTAAAGTATAAAGTGAAAGTTTAAGATATAACTGAGTTTAAACTGTAATTATTTATATCTCTTATAAATTTTCAACCTCAACAATTTAATCTATTGCATATCATAACCTAACAAAAATAAGGATTTTATACAATAAAAATACCAAAGCATTAGCAAAAATGTGGGCAGTATCAAAAATGAAATCGAGATTATTGTTGAGGAATATGCCCATTTTTAAAAATTTTAATTGTAGAAAAAAAACCAAAAAGAAAATCCTTCTAGTAACAAATTTCACTCTTCATTTGTTATATATATTTTTTTACCGATGGTTTAAAAAAGATTTAAATATTATTTTAGCTCTTGAACTTGAATCTTATTCTATTTTGGTACTTTAAAAAATGGTCGTTTTAATCACTAAACTTTTAAAAATGTTTATTTTAGTCTCTACTATTAAGATTATGTCAACTCTTTAACATAAATGTGAGAGAGCATTTATTTTTGGATGACTAAAATCTAGATGTATTGAACAAGATTAAGGTGAAGTAAAATGCCAACTACAAACACATGAAATACTGAATGACCAAAATTTCGAACTAAAAATGTCTTTTAAATTCTCCCACTTGCCACCTTATTCAAAATTGAAACTAGATTTTTTTGAGTCGTTCACTTATTTGGTAGCCTAATAATCTAAAAATACAAATCACCTTGTCATTTTATTAAAGAGTTAAAAAATCTTAATATATCAGAGACCAAAATAAATACCTTTTAAAAGTTCAAGGATTAAACCAAATATTTTTTAAAGTTTAGGGACCAAAATAATACAAAATTCAAAATTTAGAGACCAAACGAACATTTTTAAAAGTTTAAGGACCAAAATAGAATATTATTCGGAGTTCAGGAATCAAAATAAGATGTAAAATCACTAAAAAAAAAAAAAAAAAGTCACACTTAAAAACCTTTAAAAAACAAGTCAAATGGGGAGTTTTCCTTTTTCTTTTAGTAAAAGTTTTTTTTCTTTTTGGTTTTATATCATCTAAAGCTTTAATAAAGAGTGAAAAAAATCCTTTAATACCATCTATGCATAAATTTTCGAAAACGAGATTAAAAATTGAAATCTTTTTCTTAACAGTTGAGTTATATTCATATTGGCAAGGGAAAAATGATTAATTAATAAAAAAAATTAGATTTTACTAAAAATTTGATGAATTGCAAATAAAATAGCAACAAAAATGTAACTAATATGAATATAATACTTATAACAAGTATTTTAATTTAGGGCCCTAGTATATATAGTAAATTGATGCTACAATATTTTAAAAATAACAAAACTTAAAATTAATTATAAATATAACAAAATTTACTTTCGATCCATAAAAATGTCCAAAATGCTCATTGAAGATGTAAAAATACACTGTGATATATGAAATTTCTAGTTTTTTAAGCCTATCAGTGATAGACTCCTATTTTCAATACACTCGTATTAGTGATAGTCTATCAACGATAGATGACAAGCATAATAAGCGCATCGATTAGTAAAAATTTCGGTAGAGTCAGGTATCATCCTCGAAGATTGGGATATAATTCTTCCTAGCTATCGTTAATTATGTGTTGATTTTATACAAGCAATTCAATAACAATTTAAGTCTCAAATTCTAAAACTAAACTAGTTAATTTACAAATTTCAATGAAAAACATCCCAGGAGATATTGATTCAATTATGAAACTTCGTAATCAAGCATTAAACCATCAATTATGACATGAACCTAGGAGTTTGAAATTAGGATGTCCTCTCTTAAGTTCGATCCATTCTAACATCTAATTAGTAATTCGTTCGCATACAATTACTTGATTAGACACAATATTACAACCCTCCACTACAGTTATCATAGACATCTTATCACTCGCATGCATAGTCTAATAATCCAAAATCTCAATTCCAGCAAATTCTCTCTCAAGCAAAAAATAATGTCAATTTTTAAAAATTAAAGAAAAATAGTTTCAAAAACTTATTTTTATTTTTAGAATTAGATTAGTAATTCAAGTGTTTATTTAAGATAGGTCAAAATCATAATAGGGAAACAAACATAAATTTCAATCAAAAATAGAAAACTAAAACCAAATTCATTATCAAACGAAACCTAATTTATAGAAGTCCCCAGCAAGTTTCTATATTTAGTTTCTTTTAATTGTTATGAGTGTAGGTCAAAGGCCGTAAAAAACCAACAAAAATGAGTTCAAGATAGTTTCTATAATTTAAGTTAGAGGTATATCGTTAAATTTACTTTCTTCTATCCGCTTAAGTTTTGAGTCGAATATTAGTGATTAGGCCCTATTCGGATTGCCTTGAGAAAAAAAAATATTTTTTTAAAAAATCTCATTCTTATTTAAACACTTCTGATAAAAACCAATTAAAATATACTTGAAAAATTATTTTGAGTGGTTGTCAAATACTCCAGTTTCTTCTAATATGACTTATTTTTTAAATTAAACACTTGAAAATGTATTTCAGTAAACCTTAATTTTTTTTTTCTTTTTTTGAAAAATTCTTATAAATAGAAAAATTCAAAAATATTTATACTTTATAGCAAAAAGTTCCCCCTTATTGTTATCCCTAAATTTGGACTTCACGAAATAGGTCAAAGGCCATAAAAAACCAACAAAAATAAGTTCAAGATAAAGTGTATTTAGGCTAAAATAGGTGATGAACTAATCATTGAGCTAATCAATTTAATCTTAAATTGTGTAGGATTAAAAAAAACTCATATCATAGTCTAAGGAGGATTAAGATGAACCCTAGGTCAATATCTCTATATATACAACACCATATCTCAATACGAGGTAACTTAAACTTCTATCTTTTTCTCCTTTCTACAATTCTTCATCTTTGACTTTTACAATTTTAAGAATCGACAATCAAAGATAAACAGAAAGTTTGAAGTAAAAGAAAATCGACACAAAATTTACACAGTTCACAATAGTGTATTAGCTACGTTGATGGACAAAAGGAGAACGGTTTATTATTAAAAAAAAATCTTCTAAATGTATACGAAAAGTGCGTCTATAGGATCAAAAGTTTATATAGCACACTTCTCTAAACCCTAAATAACATGTTCAAGACATTCTAGCACGCAAAAAAAAATAATAATAATAATTTTTTTTTGTTTTACAAGCTCTCACTTCCTCTCAATCATGTGCATTTTTTCTGATATGGAATTTTGCCAATATAAAAGAAGCTTAATCTATAAGAAAATAAGTGTGGTAGGAGAGAAAATCAAAACATACTTTAATCAAACACATAAAATATAAATTGTGCATTCATACATTAAAAGTGATTGCTTTTCCCTTGTTTCTAGACTATGAGAAGTTGGCTAGAATTACTATTGAAAGAGAGGGTTTCAACATATTCACAACTCAAGTGGCAAAAACTATACCTTTATATCTTTATATATTAGGTGCAACATGGTTATACAAATTCAAATTATTTCTATCTTTTATAATTAATTTATACACATTTCGACTAATTTTATAGATAATTATCCTAATCTTTAATTTATTTAATTGGTAAAGAAATTCGTGAGAGGTATTAAATCCAAGAATTTTTTTTCTCGAATATAACACACAAGATCAACTCCTAACGATTACAAAACCTAATTTTAATATTTCTTTCGTTATTTGATACAATCATATTTCATAAACACAAAATTATTAAAACGATGAATCAAACGTTCTTTACAAGAATATCGATCAAGTAGATCCTATTGATACAAAACTTAGTGCATATGTTTGGCAATGATTTTCAAATCGTTAAAATCGCTCTAAAACATGTCTTTAACCACTCAAATTGATTTAACATTTAATTTTACACTTTTAAATGCAATTTTCACATAATTAGAAATTGGTTATGAACGAATAAGAACATGTTTTAGAATGATTATGAAAATGTCAAAAACAATTAAAACAACCAAATCATATTTGAATCAAAATACAAACACATAAAAAGCAAACAATAAGTTGTGGATTCTTCAACAAAAGTGATGGCTTTTTCCCTTATATCTTGAGGTTGCCAATTACTAATGAATTAAAGAGAGGTTTAATTTCAAACATTTTTTGTCCTTAATATTCTCTAGTGCTTCATATATGTTTGAACAAATCCCACCACCCACCAAAAATTGTAAGGTCAAAGAGAGTGGCTCCTACTTGGAATTGTTTTTTGGTCTTTCTTTTTGGCTTCATAATTGAAACCAAAGAGGCTGCTTAGGGCTGACCCATTAAAAAACCATTAACTTTTCACACAAATGTGTCATTCTAATACCAAATCTATTGTGTATCTTTCTAATTATTTCAAAATATAATATAATATATATATCATCAAGTTCCACACTCTTAATTAATTAATTGTTTGTTTGTATAATATTATTGTTAGGCTTGTTACTATTCAAGGTATACAGAAATAATGATGAATACACAAGTGGGAATTCCCCTTTTGAAATATCATTTAGAGTAGTTTGTTTGAAAGGAGAATTTGGATATGAGGAAATTTTAACATAAGATGTCAACCATTTTAAATAACCATGTTTACTTTGACTTACAACTTTATTAGAAATTCAAGTCTAGAAAATATTTAGGTAATTATATTTGTTTTATAATCACATTTAGAAGAAATTAACTAATTAAATATTTATCATGAACATACTTCAACTGAATATAGTGTTGTTAAAAAAGAAACAAAAATTGGTATTTGGTATATGTGTTTTAACGACCAAAATGTCTTTCGGTCTTCCATCAGACAATTTTTAACTAAAAAAATCTCGGTTAATGTTTCGCTTGCTTTTAACTTTTTTTCCACTATTTTTCTAATAAGTTTCTTGCTTTCTTTATATAATCATATATATGTATTATTGTTCATTTTGAGTTTAATTCTATCAGATCTATTTAGATTTTACTAAATGAAACTTTAAACTATATTGTCCTCACACGTAAATTCATAATTATTTTTACTTTCAATTCTATATTTTGGCTTTGATACCATCCTAAATTAGGTTAAGTTATAAGTTTAGTTCCTAAGCATTTAAGTTTTGTGCTCATTTATTGATCCTCGAACTTTAAGTGCCTAATAAGTTATTGAACACTAAATTTTTTATTTCGTATCTATTTGATTCATGAACTTTAAAAATGATCTGACAGATCTTTAAATTTTCATTTTTGAGTCTAATAGATCTTTGAAGTTTCAATTTTGTCTTAAACATACTCTAGTTCATTCAACAATTTTTTTAATAAATTAAAATTTTAGAGTTCTATTAGACATTTTTTTTTCAAATTAAGTAGAAAAAATTTAAAAGTAGAAAGTTTTAACTTGTGATTATCCACCCTTCATTGTGATGTTAACTTTATGATTTTTTTTCCATATATTTATGAGTGTTCACTAAACTCCAAGCAAATAAGCCAATGACGAACCAACTCTATCAAATGATGTGTGCTTTCAACATTTTAAGGATAAAAAAAAGGTACATAATAATGAGAATAACAACCTACATATATATTGGAATTTTAGAATTTGTTTAGAATAACTTGTTGAAAATAGTATTTTAAGACAAAGTTTCTCTAGAAAAAGTGCTTTGAATATTTGAAAAATGTTGGTTGAGACTTGAAAGTTTGTTTTTTAAAAAATATTTTCTATCTTTAGAGAAAAGAAAAGCTATGATATGCTTGGTTAATTATGTTCTAAAAAAAAAATCTTGTATTCTCTCTCTCTTTTTCCAAAGGCAATCCTAATTCTAAGTTCGAAGATTCAAATTTTTTGTTTAAGAGAACTTTTGGATCTAAAAAATTAATACATCTGTAAGCAAAATTTATATCAACCAAGAGACAAAAGTAGAATTAAGTTATCCTCTTAAACTCGAAGATCTGGGAGCAAAATTGAGAACTCTTGTTCTAGATTGAGTCATTCTACAATCAGACTTAATCAATACACAATTGAATTATGACTCAAATGTAATCTATTATAAGAATTACAAGAAAAGTTAGAAAGGGCAAATGATGTTACTTAGATTTCTAAATAAAAAAATTTGAACTTTAGAGTTCATTTCATTCAACCTATCATAATATGTAATTTTTCTAGCTAAGATTTGTGAGCTGTTGGATGGTACCAGCATGCAGCGGAAGCGACGAGGATCGATAAGCACTCTAATTGATTAATTTTGGCAAAAACGAAAGCATGCTCAAATAGAATTTAATGGGTTTCAAGACATACCTTTGAAGACCCTTTGAAATCTTGATGTCCCTGCAAAATCCTCTAAATCTTTGTGCAGACCACCACAAGATCTTCCCTACTATTTTCTTGGTGCTCTAGATTGAGTTGTGGGACTCAAAATAAATTGGAATCAAAGGGAACTTGGAGAATGCTCACTGCAGCAACCCAAATGAAGAACACCTTCGTCTACCCGAATTTTCAGAAAAATTCAATCGGTTGCAATCCCTCAAAATCATTCCAATCTCTTTAATATATTGCAGACTATCATGCAAAGAGATTTGTTGCATGGGATGCAGCTCATGCTTGGAGTTATTGAAGGTTGAAGATAATGGGTTCTTTGTGAGCTAGTTGAAGATGAAGTTGAAAAATCCATTTTTTCATTTTTGTGTTTTCCTATTTCCAAAATCTAATTTTGATTTTAAAATCATATTTTAATTCAAAAATCAAAACTTATTAATTTTTTAATAAAATTAATAAATAATTATTTAAACAATTTAAATAATTCTAATTAATTTAATATCTAATATTAAACTAATTTTACACAAATTCATCTTCATATACTTAAATCATATATATATATATATATATATATATATATATATATTCTCCAATTCCGTTAGTTTCTAATTTGAACGTTTCAAATTAACTTATCACACTATTCTAGAGCTAATCCATTTTCGAGCTAGTAGGGGGACCTGGTGGACCTACAGATAATGGGCTCCAACGATCCGAGATTAATCGACTAAACTCATTAGACCGATATAACCTTCATTCGTTAACTAATGGGTCATTCCATTAAAACCCATAGTTGAACTCCCCTCACTATAGATATATTATGTCCACTCGATATAACCATGATTAGTAAGTCAACCCTTCATTCGTAATAACGGCTGAGTCAAATCTATGTTTTGCCCCTGAAATTACCTCTTGTTCCTCAAGTCCCACTAATACCCTAATGAACAATTATTTTATGACCCAATCAAAAAAATTGACTCCCTTTCGGGCCAGTGAGAGGGCAGGGCCCCTTGTTCAAGACCCAAAATCAGCACTTAAAGGAATAACCTCTCTACTATCCCTAAAAACGGGTAAGAGTGAATTCCATCTTGCACCCTATGTCCCCAGCTATCTATCTGGTCTTACCCCTAAAATGGGAGGTTTATTGAGCCGGCACTGTTGAGCCAACCCTTACCTATACAAATATAAGGATAATTCCAAATAAACAGGTGTTCATAGTTAGCTCAAGATTAAGGTCAAGTTACCTAGGTCATCGCTTTGAAATAGTCAGTCTTAAACAATAAACAGCGTTATAAAGTAAGAGTGACTAATTTCATGGTTCGATCTTGTACAAACCCTTTTGCACAAGGACACCCCCACTTCTCATGTCCCAACATGAACGAATTAGGATCACTTCGTTTGTAGCACTTTACAACTCCTTGTAATAACTACAGAACATGCCTCATCCATAGTGTTACCAGCATATGGTACCCAACCTTATTCATATACTATAGATCATTTTGACTATTTACTCAAACTTGATCCACCTTTATGTCTCCACATAAAGTTTAAGTACTCATCCAATAGTCAAAGGACTTTCAGATTTATTGGATTTTTTATAAGCAAAATGTCTATTCAATAACGTCTTATTGAACTTTTAGAATAAGTTTCATTGTTTACATACCACGAGTTTTAGGACATAAAACCCAACATGAGTATCTATAGTCCCCCTACAAAAGAAACTCTCGATCCTTCAAATGTCTAAAAATTAGCTACAATAAGTAATGATCATGATTGGCAAATTTGTTAAATCCTATCCTTAATTATCTAGCTTGAAATTGACATTTAACATTGAAAATACATTAAGGAGTTTATGAATCTAAAGTAGTAAGTTATGTTGTCAAAGTGCTTGCCAAACTCAAGTGTTATTAATGACAACTTCATGCTCAATTTTAAAGAATGAATACTCGCAAGTCTTGGATCTTGTAATAGGTATAGTTGAAACTTTGAAACACCATGATTTTTATCATTTTCTTTGATAATCATTTGTTTGTTTTTTTCGATTTTGGAAAAAGTAAGATTATAAATGCTACTTCCACCTATAAATTTTTGTATATTATTATCCACTTTCTAACAATGTTTTCAAAAATCAAGCTAAATTTTGAAAACTAAAAACAAAAAGTTTTAAAAACCTTATTTTCTTTTTGAAATTTGACTAATAAACCAAATGTTATTAATAAGATGAAAATTATAGTAAAAAAAATGGAAGAAAACAAGTATAAATTTCATGAACAAAAAGAAAAATACTTATTTGTTGTCTAGATACACCTATTTTTGTGCACTCAGGTAGTTCTAATAGAAAATTGCCATGTGGCAATTTTTTAAAAAATGATTATTTTAATTTTATTCTGTGTGTAAACGGAAGGAAAGTATAAGATTAGTGTAGTCTAAATTGCATCTAATTATTACTCAAACAAAAAAAATAAAAATAAAATTATTATCAAACTAATTTTTTTAATAAATAAATAAATAACTAATTAGAATGGACTCTTCTCCTTGAACTCATGAAAGTTTATAAATAATTGCACTATAACCTCTTAATCCACTCCATGATACATCATATTGTTTCCAAAGCAAACCACCCTTGGTAAATGCTTTAATTTTCATCTCATAAAACTTTTCAAAAACACTTTTCTTTTTTACATGTTGCTGCAAAGAATGAAATATCCAAATAAAATTTTTAGTACATTTTCCAACACTAAATCTCGACATCTAAATTAAGCCTAAATATATACTATGTTTAACCACATAGATAAATTTAGATCTAAACAATTCTTAATATTTGTCTATGTTCCAATAAAGAACTAAATTTAGCTTCTAAATAATACACAACAGTTTGTGATAAAAAAAAGATTATAATATATAGTTCACTTATCTAAATCTTACAAATAGTTATAATATTAAAAAAAAAAAACATGTTTTTATGGATAAGAATCAAATTTGGAAGGAAAAAAAAAGGAAAAAAGGATATTTTATCCAATTACAAGTTACTTGTGTTGGGTTGGATTCCTCAAAAGCAAAATGTTAGGGGGAGAATGATTAGGACTAAATTGTCAACTAATTTAATTATTTTGACATGTGAAAAAAAAATATCTCCTTTGATAGTGAAGTGCACATGATGATGCATTTTAGTTATGTAGTAGGTAGGCAAGTTGGCAAGCAATTGATTGTTAAATCCTCAAACTTTTTTAGCTTCTTCTAAGATAGTCTTTTCCTCATCCTATTGATTAAAACAATCTTTTCATATCCAAGTTTTTAATATTATCTTGACTTTTGTACCCTTTAGACTAAAAGAAAATGGTTTTGATAACTTTAAATTTTATTTGTTTATACTTAACTATATACTATTTTTAACTAAGCTAAATTATAAGAATATATAAATACTCTTCAGCTTTGTCTCTTATTTTAAAAACATCTTTATTCTTTTTAAAGTTACAATATTACCTTGACTTTTCATAAACGTTTCAAAATTACTATTGAAATAGAAATCTTTTAGAATAATAGACATAAAATCAACATAGCAATGACATAAAACAAAGTGGTGATAATTAGGATGGTTTACTAGATAAAATCTAAAGGAACAACATTCAAACACGTCTCTTCTATTTTATTTGTTTATCTAAGAGTAGTTTTGAAACGTTTATTAAAGATCAATGGTAATATTGCAACTTTTAAAATAATGAGGATATCTTTTAAATAAAAAGCAAATTTGTAGAGTATATTTTTATACATATAATTTAGACTTTTAATTAACTCGAAATACTTTTTTGGTCTATGTGATTTTAAATTTACTCATTTTGATCTTTATACTTTCAATTTTTATTAATTTAACCCATATATTTAAGAAAGGTTTATTTTGGCCCTTTTAAGTTTATGAAGTAACTATTTGAATCTTTCCATTTCTTTTATCACCTCCGTTGTTCATTTACTATTTCAAGACAACACTATACAAAATAAATTTTTTAAAAGGTAGCAATAACTTTGTATCAAAGAGTTTCTATTGTATAGAAAATTTATATGAGAATTTTGCATTTATAGTGTAACGAACTGATTTCTTAAGACTTATACTTGTTATTATAAACATACATTTTAAATGGACACCTATTAAATACTATGAAATAAATAATTTTATTAAAAGTAAATTACTGAAATTCATATATCAGATATCCTTAAAGCTATAAAACAAAACTAGAAAATTCTCATAAAAAAATTAAAAATACAAATACCTGCAATTTGAAGTATCTGGAGCATTACAGACTTAATCTCAAATCTCGTTCCATCTAGCGTCAGATATATGATCCCTAGCGAAAAGTCATACAACACAAGTGACACATACTCTCGCATTGGACGCGTACTGTTGTTCGCCATCAGAATTGGATTTAGGGCAGCGTTGGCTAATTGTTTAGCTAAGTTATGGTTTAGTTGATCATCCACCATTTGTTGTTGTCTTTGTTGTTACTGTCTTAGTTGTTGCCTTAACCTTCGACGACGATTCGATCGGTTTCTTCGTCTAAAGGTCCTTTCAACTTCGAAGTCGTATAGGAGCTCAAGAGTGTTTTCCCCGCTCATAAAACGTTTACAAGCTAAGGTTTAGCTTGTAATACTCCCTCAGCTGCAAGTTTTTCTACAAAAGATACAAGCAAAATTCTGGTTAGCCTTGTTGCTAAATCCCCGACAACGGCGCCAAAATCTTGTTCGTGGTTTCGTGATGTGTGCTAGGAATGTATTATAAATGAAAATGGAAGATAAAATTGATATAAATGAAGATGAATGGTAAATGACTTCTCTAGGTGATGTCATTTACCATATTATTAGGAATACATGCGCGTGAGAGAAGAAGAAATTTTGTTTTATTTTTTTTTCTCTCCTAACCCTTGCACGTATATATATATATATATATATTTCTTTTTCCCTCTCAAAATTTTAAAATCTCAACTCTTTTCCTTTATATATATTTCCTTTTTAAATTCCAAATCCAATTTAAATTTTTTTAGGAATCCAAATCTCCAAATCTTTAAAATCTTAAATCCTTAACCAAATAAAAAATGCAATTTCCTTCTCTTAATTTTAATTCAATTTTCTAAATTAAATTAAAATTGAAGTCAGTCTCAAATTCTCTTTAATTTAAAACTTAAATTCCAAAATTCCTTCACTGAAGCAAAAAATTTAAACTGAATTATATTTTTCAATAATTCAATTTAATCTCAAAATTCAAAATAATACTCAAATATTACAAAAACTTACTTTAAATCTCATAAAAAATTTGGGATCCCACGCATAGTGTTTGTTGATTTCGTGATTCGAGCTTAGGAGTGTATTGTATAAAGTAATTGGAAAAATAAGTGTAAATATGAATGATGGGTTGATGCGTTTATGATGTGTTAGTGACACGTTGATGCATTAATGATGTGCAACAGGACACATGACACTCCTCTATAGGCGTTCAAGTTTTCATGAATCAGATCGAAGTATAAATCCAACTCGGGTTCTTAGTAAGTCCAAGGTCGAACTCAGAGATTCAAATTAAAGCTAACACAAACCTTGCATTGTAACTGTTGTAGAAATATCCTAAGTGAATGTAGAAATGAGTTATTTAAACTAAGTTATTATGTGCATGCAAGAAGATACAAAAGGGTCAAGGAGAGAATAGGGGGTCTTGTGAAAATGGAGTTTGATGCAAGTGATATGCGTCGATCTAAGTTAGATGTACACGAACAAGAATATGATGCGAATAAGATGACTTGTTTATCTCCGTTTATGCTTTAGACTTCTATTCGGCACTTCTCAATGCGAATGTCATACAATACCTATCTCTAGGATGTATGTGTCAGTCACAGGATGCAATAAAACAGTGCGTCTATTTCTAGATGTACTAAGCGTTTCTAGCTTGATGCTGGCTTGCTTATTCTCTAGGATAATTTAAGCTAAAGTTGCTTTTACCAATTGATTTAGTTGACTTAAGCGATTCGAAGTAGAATTTTGCATGAAGTTATAGATGCATCCAACATAAAACAAGAAATAAACAGTGGCGAAGTATGATAGATCAAATATGTGAATTTATAAAGAAATTGATTGTCTTTACAAAACCAACACTTAATTAAATGAGATGATGAAAACGATAAGTAAGATGAAATGAAAGAAGTCAAGCCGCAGAGTACAATCTCGTGTACAACCACTTGTGGAAGAATTGAAAGAAAGTTCTCTCTCGAGCTCAGCTTTCTCCGCTCCTTGATCGGCGATGGTGATGGTTCTTTTTCCTCTTGTTCTTCTCGTTACCACAACACAGCTCTAAGATCTCAAAATTCAGAATATGCAATGAGCTAAAAGATCCGTTCATCTGGTGGGATTTCTTCTATTTATAGGCGTCGGTCTTCTCCAACTTGATGATGGGCAGCATTAAATTTCATACCCTGGTCAGCCGCCTGACACTCAGATGCTTTTCAGACACCGCCTGCTGTAGATGCCCAAGCTTGCAAGTGGTGATTTGACACAAACGGCCTCAATCAATGAATCTTCCCTGTGTTGAATCCCTCCGACGCATGCCCCATGCATTAGACCTTTGTCTACGACACTTAGAATATTTGTTGAGATCTTGCAATATCATGCGTTAATGCCGCAGTATTTTAGCAATAAACATTCTTTTGTAGGAGTTTGATAGTGTTCGAGTAATTCAATGCGTTTTCTCTAAAAGTGATGAGATTTTATCATTAAAGACCCTAATTGTCCCAACTTTTAAGCCACAATAACTTGTATTTCTACAAGTTATCACACCCCCAAAATTTCAACAATGCTCGTCCTTGAGCATTCCACAAATAATTCTTTATTATCTCCATTGTCTTTAGTGTGTAGGGTTCACCTCTCATCATATTCATTTATAAGCTTGAGACTGGAGTTTGGAAAATGTAACGCAAGTTGATTCTTTTCTAAAAGGAAGAATGTTTTATTTCAGGTGCAGCAAGCCTCTTGTCAACAACTCCTTTCGTTTCTCAAAACATTCTCATTTTTTCTAATCCAGCAATGCGTTAGATGCTTTTACTCTTTTTTTTTTTTTTTTTAAACAGATGCCGTTAAAAGAAAAAATATGAATTTTGGGTTACCCATGCGTTGTTCCAAGTATCCCACCTTCGTTTTGGCTTGCCTCCACGGTGTCATGCGAGCATCCAACTACAGGTGAGAACCCTTCACAACTAAACTCATATCTAGCATGCATGCGTTTCAAGATACAGCTTCTTTAAACTAGATAGCAGAGTTTTGAGATGCATTGGTCTAGGAGACTTAACTTCGTTTCGGCTTGCCCCCACGGGTGTCATGCGAGCATCCAACTACGGCTAAGTGCCTGTTCCAATTTTTAACTCATGTCAATTTGAGGTTTTCTTTTAGAGTATTGATAGAGAAGTTTGCGTTTAACATCTTTCTATTTTGTTTCCTTTCTTTTTGATGTACTCGATGAATGCGTCTTAACTCGAATTTCCCTCACCCCCAAATTTTGGAGATCAGCTAAATCTTCATTGCTAAAAGAGAAACAAAATTTCGAAAAGGCTTTGAGAATTTAGAAAGGAGTTTTGATTTAGAGCTTGCATGCGTTAGAAAGAAAACATGTAGACTTTTTAGAAAAGTTCAGGTTTTGTTGATTTTCCTAACTCCTACTCTATACTTATAAATTTCATATTACTAATATCATTGAGGTAAATCAACGCACAAGACGAGAAAAATAGCTAAAGAAAAAAAAAATGTATGTTAAGGACAAACGCAAGGATGAAAAATGATAAAAATTTCATTCATTTCATTGGATAACTCAGTAATGGAATAAACAGACAACAAACAAATACAAAAGATCAATAAATAAAACAAAGTAACCAACACCCCCAAAGTTATTTTGCTGGCGCGTCATCCCTACATTCTTCTGCAGGGTCTTCATCCATGAAGTGCAGAGGGTTCCTTAGGTGGGCAGGTAGCGTGGCAAGGCAAACATTCCAACTAGAACCTGATTAATATATTGCGTTGTATAGACAAACTGGTCCTGCATTCTTCTTGTTTGCTACCGCATGTAATCCCTTAGAACCCTATTTTGCTACTGAAGTGTTTCAATGGACGCAGCCAGTGGTCTGAGTTGATCGCTAATGAAAGTTTTCAACTCGTCAAGATCAATGCACGGTTGTGTAGGTGTTGGCTCTTCGGCTCTTTCAACCGGGTCTTCAAGATTTCCTGCGTTGCTTAATCCTAACCCAGTTGGTTCAAAAATAATTGGAGGAGGTACAAAAGTTGGAATTGAAGCTGATAAGGGAGAAGGAAGGGGACTAGGGATTTCTTGATCTAAATTGGTAGTCTCATGCTGCGTTGGATCAAGAATCCCTTCTTGCGGAGCCAAAGGTGAGTTTGGGAAAGGGATGTTTAAGTCTGGCCGCGCTTCTTCATCCGTAAACACATGCTCCGCTTCGTAATCTTCATTTTCTAAAGCCTCGTCATTGTGTTCAATTACACGGACGCGTCTTCTTTTGAGGGCGCGTTGGGAGGGTCGAGGTCTGGCTGTTGCGTCCTTGCGAGGTAGGGCAGGCTGGTGCGGCGAACCGCGAAGCAGACGCCTGATTAACTTGATATCTTCAGACCATCGATTTCCTCATAATCATCCCCCAAAGGGATGCCCCGCATTCACACAGCGCACAGATCAGCCAAGGGAAGAAAAGTTGTCCTCATGGTTTTGCTTTAATGGCTTTGATCTGGTCCATGATTATCCTCCCTATGTCTAGAGGAATGCACTGCATGATGCAATAAGTGGCCAGGATGCGTTCTCTTGATAATGTTTCATCATGCGTTGTAGGCATGATACTTTTCTTAATCAAGTAATACCATAAGTTTGCATCTGGTTTCAGATTCCTGGAAGCTAAGATCATTACTCCACTTCTTGATGTTTGCCATGTGCTTCCAGGTTTGGCCACTATTCTTAACGCATCTTCTATCTAGCTTGGAGTTGGATGTTCCAAGATGCGATTTCCCTCTGCGTCCGAGTTTCTTGCAATATTGAACACTTCATTAATTTTGTCTGCTGAGAAGCACACCAAAACACGATCAACGAACGCCATATTTCTCTTCATATCAAACTCACTTCTATAAAATTGGCGGACAAGGTTGGGCCAAATCCTCGTGTGCCCAACACATAGCTGACCCCAGCCCATTGCGTCCACAGTTTCGGTTATATACGGCGGAAATGGGTTGCGTTCGAGGAAGAAGCCCTTCTCGGCAAGGATGTCACTAAATTGGTGCTTCCTCCCTTTGGTCTTTTTAGGTAACGCGGCAGTTACCTGCGTTTGCCCGCCTCATGTGCTTTGGCTTCCTGTGCTAACTCCCTTAATTCATTTTCCCACTCTTTTTGGAGGGCAAACTTCCTTCGCCCCTATCGTGCAGGCTGGTACCGCTCCAATTCCTTTTCCAACACTCTAGACCTTAAGCAGCTCTCATGTGCGCACCCTCCGGACTAGATGTGAATTGCTCTTTTTCATCCTCCAAAATTAATTTTCTTTTCTTCATCACTCTCTTTCCTTTCGATGACCATTCATCTGCATCAGATTGGTGAGGTTGTGATGCATCCGAGCCAACTTCCCTTTCTCTCTCTTATTCCTCTTCCAACTCTGCTTCAAGCATCATCGCATAACGCTCCACTTCATCAATTTCAAGTGATGAGTCGATTGGGTCGGGACGCATCACTTGTTCCTCTTCGACTTGACCCTGATTCAAACTTGCCAAAATTGCTCCAAAAACCTCTTGACCCTGATTCAAAATTGCCAAAATTGACCATGATTCATGTTCCAGGTACCCTTATAGCTATAAAACAAAACTAAAAAATTCTCATAAAAAAATTAAAAATACAAATACCTGCAGTTTGAAGCATCTGAAGCATTACAGACTTCATCTTAAATCTCGTTCCATCTAGTGTCGGATATATGATCCCCGGCGAAAAGTCATACAGCACTAGAGACGCATACTCCTGCATTGGACGTGTACTGTTGTTCACCATCAAGATTGGATTTAGGGCAGCGTTGGCTAATTGTTGAGCTAAGTTCTAGTTAGTTGATCATCCACCATTTGTTGTTCTCTTTGTTGTTACTATCTTGGTTGTTGCCTTAACCTTCGACAACGATTCGATCGGTTTCTTCGTCTAAAGATTCTTTCAACTTCGAGGTCGTATAAGAGCTCAAGAGTGTTTTCCACGCTCATAAAACATTTACAAGCTTAGGCTTAGCTTGTAATACTCCCTCAGTTGCAATTTTTTCTAGAAAAGATACAAGCAAAATTTTGGTTAGCCTTGTTGCTAAATCCCCAACAACGGCACCAAAAACTTGTTCGTGATTTCGTGATGTGCACTAGGAGTGTATTATAAGTGAAAATGGAAGATAAAATCGATGTAAATGAAGATGAATGGTAAATGACTTCTCTAGGTGATGTCATTTACCATATTATTAGGAATACGTGCGCGTGAGAGAAGAAGAAATTTTGTTTTATTTTTCTTTCTCTCCTAACCCTTGCACGTATATATATATTTCCTTTTCCCTCTCAAAATTTCAAAATCTCAAATCTTTTCCTTTATATATATATATTTCCTTTTTAAATTTCAAATCCAATTTAAATTTCTTTAGGAATCCAAATCTCCAAATCTCTTAAAATCTTTAATCCTTAACCAAATAAAATAATACAATTTCCTTCTCTTATTTTTAATTCAAATTTCTAAATTAAATTAAAATTGAAGTCAATCTCAAATGCTCTTTAATTTAAAACTTAAATTCCAAAATTCCTTCACTGAAGCAAAAAATTTAAATTGAATTATATTTTTACAATAATTCAATTTAATCTCAAAAATTAAAATAATACTCAAATATTACAAAAACCTAAATTTCATAAAGAATTTGGGATCCCACGTATAGATTAAGATGGTCTCTTTTCAAAAACAAAAAGATCAAAATAGAGTTTTTGTATATAGATACTCAAATGAAAAAAAAAATTATAAGTATAAATATCAAAATAGACATTTTGAAAATATAGGAACCAAGATGAAGGTTGAACATTTAATACTAAAATAATATTTGAATTTTTTTTTATATATTTGAACAATAGTTTATTCCTAGTATTTTAAAGGCTGGTTGATAGCACTTTTCTCAGCGAAAAAATCATGCTAACTTACTAATAATTATCTTGTGTTCATCTACTCCTTAAAACATTTTCTAAAGTATAGCAAATTTGAAATTATTTTTATATGTAATTTCCAATAATTATATATATATATATATATATATATATATATATATATAGGAAAAGAGAGAGAGAGAATTAAAATTAAATCATTATCACATGCACCTAAATGCTTCAAAATGCATTTTATTTATTTCCATTTCCATTAAAAATTTTCATTGAAATTTAATGATGGAAATGTCATGTTATACCATTATTGGATGGATTTTTCTTTTAAATACCCAGCCACTTAATTTCACAATGTTAATAATTAAGTAGTTTTTTAATTGCACAAACTTTTTGAAACATAAAAAAAGAAAAAAAAAAAAAGAGGAAGACACGCAAGATGAATAATTTGCATTTAAGACACAAGATATCTAGGATGTATTTATATTGACCTATGAAAAGGTGTTTTTTTAAAAAAAATTCATTTTTATTTAAATATTTTGAATAAAAATGGATTAAAATACATTTAAAAGACTATTTTGACTAATTGTCAAATACTCTAATTTCTTCTAAAATGATTTATTTTTTTAAATTAAACATTTAAAAACTTATTCCAAACACAACATCTTTTTGTTGAGAATAGTATTATTCTTGTTTAACTACCCCAATATTTTAATCTTACACATACAAACATATGGGGAGAATATTTTGTCTTTGGATGAGTTGGTACAATTTAAGACAATAAAGTCTTGGTCCCTTTTGAATCTTGGATGATGAAATAAATTTGATATTGCATAAAACTATATTTTTTTTTTCATTTATGGAAGGATGATAAAAACAATGATTTTGGACCATTTTAATCTCATGTTTTTTAATAATTTCAATAATGCCACTAATATAAATTTTTAAATAGTTCACGTTTTATATATTCAATAACTTTTATTAAAATGAAAAATAACATTATACATACATATATATATATATATATATATATATATTTGAGTAATACAAAGAAGACCAAAACTAGTGAGATATTAAATTACTGGACAATACAATGTTGATCCAAAGGTGATCTTCAAGCCAAACACTAGACTTTGTTTTGTCGTGCATTACATGCCAAAATGTCACTACAAGAAAACACCTCTTTTCTTACGTTTCAAATTATCGAGAAATGGTCAAAAATATGTTCGAAGATCTACTCCCGACAACAAACTAGTCGTCAGGAGTTTGGTCGGTATATACCCGTCGAGAGAGTATCTCCCGATGCAGAAGCATATACCATCAAGAGTAATTGGAACTCACGACGCTTCATATACCACGTCGATAGTTTAGAACTCCCCACGCATGTATAGGCATCGTCGGGAGATAGTCATTTTTTTAAAAAAAAATAATAATAATTTGAATTTTTTTAATTTGATCTAAATAACCTAAAATGTATAACATTATTAAGCAAATAAAAAATATTGTTGAGTCCATTTCTGTCTTTTGTCTCGTGAAGTTACTTCATGAGACGCTCGTAAAGTTACTTTACAAGACAAATGGATAGTAGGTTGTAATGTGAAACTGAACACAAATTTACTTCACGAGACAAACTTCACGAAACGTTAGGTTGTAATGTGAAACTAAAGACAAACTTTGTCTCGTGAAGTAACGTTTCGTAATGTGAAACTGAAGACAAATTTTGTCTCGTGAAATCATTTCACAAGACAAATGACAGAAATGAACTCGTGAAGTTGCTTTGTGAAGTTTGTCTCGTAAAAATCAGTCTTTTGTCTCATAAAGTTAAGTTTATTTCTGTCTTTTGTCTTGTGAAGTTAATTTTACGAAACAAATGACTACTTTTCAACATAAAAAATATAAGACTACTTTTCAACATACAACATTAATCGACAATTTCCCAGAAAAATAATAATCTCAACCCACCCCACACAACATTCAAACTTCAATATTAAATTCCACAAACACACAAAACTCCACAAAACACATCAAAATCCAGTTGTTTGGCTACCATAACTGCAGGATAGCCAACAATTCATTATCATAAAACTAATAGTAAGATATAACTATTTTGCTACTATAACTGTAGGATAGCAACATATTAAAACAGCTACCATCTGAAGAATAAAAATTTTAAATAGTTTAGGATATCTTACTAACTTGAAGTGTCACCCACACCCAACTCCCGGCGAATTGTTTTATTCGTTGGGAGTTCTTTTATATCTCCCGACGATCATGGGAGACTTCGGGAGATCCTTCGTGGAGAATGGTTTTCCATTCCCATCTCTCGACACCTGCCTTTTACGCGTCGAGAGTTCTTACCAACTCCCAACACCTCACTTATGGCGTCGGAAGTTATCGAGCACTCCCGATGCCGCCCTTACGCAGTCGGGAGAGAGGGACTTATCTCCCGACAGTCATTTTAAGCATCAGGAGAGTCCCTTTTTCTTGAAGTATGTAAGCAATGGTATTACAAATTATTGGACAAAAAGATATTATCAACAAATGCTTAGACTTCTTTGTTGAAATAGTCCCGACCTTAAAGTATGTTCCAAAGAAACATTGAATTTGTTTCAACCCGTAAAGGATAAATTTCTACTTCTTCAACGGTAATAATACCATCCAGAAGAGCACTAACCTCGACAAACTCAACAGTACCAATGAATTTTAGAACTTTTTGTATCGATATTAAAGGTTCACTATTAGAATTACGAACCATAAAAAAATAATATTTTTGTTCCATTATTAAAATGAATCACATAAAATTATGAAATTTCATTAAATTTTATTGAGATTTTGAAACCGAAAAAAAAAAGGCTTTTAAAAAGTAGATTTTGCTTTTATACTTTTTTTTCTTTTCAATTGACTAAAATTTTAAATATAAATTTTCAAACAAAACAAAACAATCGTTATCAAATAATGTCTTGAAACTTAAATATATCATACATGCAAACGTACGTAAACCTTTTCCATTTAACAATATAAGAGAGATTTTCTCAAAATATATATATTAGATTGTTCTTGTTTATTGCCATCGTTTTAGCTAATGTATGCTAACAAACCAATTTTGTTCGCATTGATATGATAATAGATAATACCCTATTTAAGCTAAAGACAAAATGACTTCTCTAGTTCAAATATATATATATATATATATATACATATATATATGTGTGTTTGTGTGTGTGTGAGTGGGGTATGTATTCTAAATTTATCTATTAGTTTTAATAAACAATAAAACCTTTCTAAACTCACTAATTTTCAATGGGAACAAGATTCCTAAAAAATTAAGCTCCAACAATACACAAAATCAACTCAAATAAATCTCTCAAAACTCATCAATCTCTAACAAAATTCTAATTTATATGCTCCATTAATTTTGTATCAAATATGTGTTTTATAATTTATTAAAGACACAGAAATTAATTTTTTTTCTTTACAATTCTTCATCAAAGAAAGTGTATCATTAAAGAAAAATTAGGTGCATATCAACAAATTTAAAGTGAAATTTGTACCCACTATTAAAGTTTAAAGTTCAATCTGATGAAATTGAGTTACACAATCCCGAATTTAGAGCCAAAATGTTCCAGTAATTTATAGTTTGATTTTGGTAAGTTGGGGATTACTTTCAGCCATTTTATAAATTTTCAAAATTTTGATATAATTTGTACTCTAGATAATTGAAAATGATTTCGGAAATTTACTTAAATAACTTTATCAATTATCAAGCGCTTTAATTCGTGTTTTCTATCCTAAGATCAGATAAAGATAAAAGGTGTTTTCTATTATTTTATTCTAAATTTCCTAAATATTAACAAAGACCTACTTTATCATATAAAATTATTGATTGTCAAACAATATGACTCGAAAAAAGTTTTAAATAAGATAAAGTCACTCGAAAAAAGTTTTAAATAGAAATAAAGTCGAATCCAGAAACTTACTGTCAATCAACATCTTCCAAATGGAAGCAAGAAAAGAAGAAATTTCCACATTTCTCCCAAGGAAATCTACTCCAGAAAAAACACAAACAAAAAATTGACCTTTCGGCTAGAGTACATATCCATATTAAGCTTTAGTCGATATATCGATATTATTAGAAATACGATCAAAGTCTCATGTTAACTAAATAAGAGAATGAATGATCATAAATTCATAGATTTATGAGGAATGACAACTATATCTCCGTGATATGAGGTCTTTTAGATGAAACCAAAAGGAAAAACATGAAAATTTATACTCAAAGTGGACAATAATATACTATTGTCGTGAAGGTATGTTGTCCCTAAAAAATGGTAACAAAGTCATGTCCTGACTCGAAAGATGTAGTCAACATAAAGTCATGAAGGTTTATGTCTCTAGGTTCATAAGTTTATGAAGAATGACAACTATCTCTATAGTACGAGGCCTTCTAGATGAAACAAAAAACAAAGATATGAAAATTTATGCTCAAAATGGACAATATTATACTATTGTGGAAATATGTGGAGGTTTGTTGTCCTTAAAAAATAGTATCAAAGTCATTTCCTTATTCGAAATATGTATTCATGATAAAGTCACGAAAGTTTATGTCTCCGACAAATATTTCCATTAATATATTTATTTATTTCTAAATTGAGTCAGCCGACAATTTTATAAAATTAAGAATTTAACATTTTCATTAATATCAACGTGTTAAACCTTACTTCAAACTTTTTTAAGTAATACCCAAAAGTCATAAAACATTGTCTTATTTTATAAAAAGAAAAAAAGTTACCACATTTTCCCATTCTAACTAAAGTCTTCATTGTGGTGGGTCATTATGAGTTCCATAGAAAGGCCAAAGGTAAAGTTGGGATCATTTCATCTTCCATTTCCTCCCTTATTTGTTATATTGTAAACATTGTTAGACAAGATTGACCAAGTATTGATATATTAATACAAAGAAGTTCTTCTTGAGAGAAAACAGCTAAATGGCCAACAACCCCACTCTCTCTCTCCCACACAACCCAGATGCGCCCCTAGAATTAAACTCCATTAACTTTGAATAATCTTCCTTCTCAACTATAAAAGCTCTTTCCCTTCTCCCCTCCATCTTCAAACTTCACAACCTTTCCCATTCTTCTCTTTGAATTACTGCGTCGAATTCTCCACCAAAAACAATTACAGATTTCTCAAATCCAGAACTCAAAACTCACAAAGGTCAGCTACGTACATAGACTCAATTCAAAATCTTCTCTTACTTGGCTCTTCTTCCTAAACTACCTCTTGATTTTTTGGTTTTGTAATCATTAGTGTTGTTTTGGGTTTTTTTTTTCCATTGTTGTTGATTCTCCTCCATCTGTTCTTAGTCTCTGCTTTAGGCATTGATTTGTGTGTAGTTTTTCACAAGCTGGCTTTTAGGATAATAGTTAATGCCCATTTTCCAATATTGAAAGTTGGGATTGCTTGTTGTGCTTTATCCTATGATTTTCATTTTTCATTGGAAAGGGAAATGAATACATTAGTGTTGGAATTATTATAGCCTACAATAAGATTTGAAAAGACCAAACTACCCTTAGGAAACCATATTTTTTGGTTTTTAATAATGAAAAATACTTAGCTTTATAACATGCTACACACATCTCCGTAAATCCCACTAAATTATTCCATCATAATTTATCATATGCAAAATCTTCTTATTTCTTTCTTTAAATTATTATTATTATTATTATTATTTTTTTATGTATTTGATAAGAGGGAATGCATTCTTACGATGTCGCCAACTATTCTCTCTTTAATAATTGGGTTGATGGCTAACTTTTTACTAACTTTTCTGTCTCTCAGGCATAACAACAAACACCTGGTGGGCGTATCACAGTGCATATAAGAAACAGAGAGAATTCAGATTCAGATCCAACCATGGAAGGTCAAGAAAACAAACCTGCAGATTCATGGTCAGATACAGAGAGCATAGGGAGCTCCAAACGAGTCGGCTTCAGCGGTCCATTAACAGGACCATCTGTCGCCTACAAAAGAACCAACAGCTACAGTAGTAGCACAAGAAGCACTATGAGAATCAAAGACGATGATCAGTACGTCGAGATTACCTTAGATGTTCGCGACGACACAGTCTCAGTTCAGAACATCAAAGGAGGAGATTCAGAGACGGCAATGCTAGCAAGCCGACTGGAGACGAAACGTCCGACGCTAGGCTCTCAATTGTCATTCAAATTGAAGCAAGTATCGCAGGAATTGAGACGGATGACTTCCTCTAAAAGCTTCAATAGAATCGACCGAACCAAATCCGGTGCTAGTCGTGCCTTAAATGGCCTACGATTCATGACCAAAAGCGTCGGAAGTGAAGCCTGGTCAGAGATTGAGAATCGATTCAATGAACTCTCCATTAACGGAGAGCTTCCGAAGTCGTTATTTGCAAGATGCATAGGTATATATATATATATATATATATCATAAATCATGTGTTGAGTTTGAGCAATGATTGTGAAATTTTACCGATCGGAGTTGTGGATTCGTTGATGGATCAGGAATGAACGAGTCGAGTGAGTTCGCTGGTGAGTTGTTCGATGCGTTGGCTCGAAGAAGAGGGATAAGTTCGAACTCCATAACGAAGGGGGAACTGCGTGAATTTTGGGAGCAAATAATCGATGAAAGCTTCGATGCAAGGCTTCAAATCTTCTTCGATATGTAAGAATAATCTTGTTTTTCACTCTCTCTCTCTCTTCAATGAACATTCCCTCTCTAGAATGGCCGCCATGGATATGGAGATTCTTTGAAGTAGAACTTCGTCTCACAAAATGGTACGATCGTGCAGGGTGGACAAGAATGCCGATGGTCGCATTACTGGACAAGAAGTCAAAGAGGTAATTGGAGGGAAATTAATGAATGATAATAAGGAGAGAATATATTCTTGGGTCTAGTTCTATTTCGTCTCTAAATTTTCAAATATTACACATTTAGTTTTTTTCAGTTTTGTTTCCATTAAATCTCTAAGCTTTAAAATGTTATAATTTTAATCTTGAGATTTTAGTTTTGTTTCAATTTGGTTTTTAGATTTCAAGATTTTACATTTTTAACCTCAATTTTTCAATAAATACTCATTTTTAATTATTAACATCAATTTCTTTTAATTAATTAAAAATAATTATAAAGTGAAATTTTAAAATTAATTTTCAAAGTGATAAAAATGGTGAAACTTAATTAATTATAATTTTTTTAATGATTTTTAATTTATTAACATAAATTAATACGGAAAATGAGTATTTAGTGAATAATAGAAGTTTAAAACGTAAATCTTGAAATATAGGTACTAAATTGAAGCAAAATTTAAATGTTAAGAGTAAAATTGTGACATTTTGAAATTTATCTAAATGGAAACCAAATTCAAAAATTAATGACTAAATGTATAATATTTTGAAATCTATGAACTAAATAGAAATTAGACCTAAAATTTAAAAACCAAAAAGTTATTTTTTCTAATAATAACAATAGTATATAGCAAATTAAAAAAAAAAATCTGATTAATAAAAGTTTATTGTTTTCTTTAGATGATGGTTAAGACATGTATTGTTAAATAACAATCACTGATTAGTGTATACATTGATTGGCTACTATTTTTGTAATATTTTATTTAAATTATATCATTTATGTGCTTTCTTTTCTTTTTTATTTGACTTTTTTTTTTTCAGAAAGAAATATTGTGAGTTTTCATATCAAGAGAATATAGTTTTGGGTTATTATTAGTATTACTGATTATCATTAAGGTTTAAATCATTGGTGTGGCGAAAACGTTGAAGTTTTAATTTTGGGGAAATATCGACATAAATATTAATAAAATGTCGATGTGAATGAAAATTTTTTTAAAAAATTATTTAAATTTTTTTTTAATAAATTTAAATTAATAAATTTTTTTATGATTTTTAAACAAGTTTATATATCTATTATGTATATTAATATTTTACATTAATGACCTTTTGTTGCATATTTTTTTTATGTTTTATAAGTTTTTCTACAATATAATAGAAATATGAAATATTGATCAATCATTCGTATTGATGTCAAATCTATGGAAATATTGAAATATCTATATGTGAATATAAATTTAATGCTACGGTTATCCTACAAAATAAAGAATGTTTCAACTAATCAAGAAAAATGTCATTCAAAAATTCTTATATTTATAAAAAATGGAAATCTTGCTACTAATAAAACAGAAACACTTTATTTAGCAATATTATCTTTTGAGTTATTCGTAAATTTATATTTAATATAAGGAAATATGCATATAGAATTAATTTTTAAATATATATTTAAAAAAACTTAAATCATTGATCAACTTGATAATAATGGTTAGTAAAATGTTATTATTATTGTTTCAAAAAAAATTTGTCATTATTATATTGCAGTAATTCACCATTGTTATAATTAATAATTGACTAAAATGATAATTGAGAGGACCACAATCCTTCATTAGGAATAAATATTGCCTTTTCTCATGTTTTTAATTAATGAAAATGAGAGTAAATAAAAAAAAAATGTGTAATAATAAATATTATTAAATCGTGTTTCTTAAAATTTATACAAAATCAAAATTAAATAAAAGGACTACACATTTCAATCACTAGCTAAATATTTGACCACTTAATATGATTTAATAATTACTTTTATTAATGGAGTATTTTTAAATATAAAAAATAAATCAAAATATTTATAAATTTAATAAAATTTTATTGTCTATCTAACTGTCGCAACCTATTGTAGATAGATTATGATATTTTATTATTATTGGTAGATATTTTCAGCAATTTGATCATTTAAATATTTTTCTTTATTTATTGAATGATAAGATTTTTTTTTTTTTTCAGATTATTGCACTTAGTGCTTCAGCTAATAAGTTGTCAAAAATTAAAGATGATGCTGAAGAATATGCTGCTCTAATTATGGAAGAATTGGATCCAGACAACCTTGGATACATTGAGGTTTGTAAATAATTATTTCAATATGCACATAAAATTATAATATCAAGTAATATATCATATTCTTATTGCTCAAAAATATATTTTTTTTAAGAAAAAATTGTTAAAAAGGAACAAAAGATTACTAATATGTATAGTAGTCAATCACTCAAATTAGCCATATTTAAATATATCATTTATTGACTAGTAGTATAGTATACTTGATAATGTAACCAACCCTATAAAATAAGCTCTAAAGATATTATTTTAAAAAAATATTACTTTTTTTTTTTAATTCTAAGTCCAAACTCTGTTCATCACTTCTTTACTAACAGTCAATTTGAACTTATAGTGGATAAAATATTAATTAATCAGTCTTAATGGTTGAATATTCAATCTTTATTGAACTAAAAAAAGGGGAAAACATAAAAATTATTTTAAAAAAAAAAAAACCCTACAATTATTGCTTATATTTTTATGTTTCTTTAATTTTTCTATGATAGGATAAAAATATCAATTCAAACCATCTATCAACGTGGAGTGAAATTCGATTCGATTTGATTTTATCAGTTTTGAGACAAAACAAGAACAAAACCAATTTGATCAATTTTATAAAGAAATGAATCAAACCAATGTCCAATAAAGAACAAAACCAATGTATTGATTTTTGTTGGTGCAGTTTATTATCGGTTTGGTTATCAGTTTTTGACTTTTTTTTTTTCTTTTTTCATTTTTAAAAATTTTTATTTTCGCTTTTCTTTTGAATGGATCCTTTTTGCTCCTTCAAAATAAAAATTTGATCTATTTCTTTTCTTCTGGACTCAAATTGGACATTTTTTTTCCTAGGCCTTTTTTAAAATTAAATAAGAAACATATATGCAATATAATAAATGGTCTTTTTTTTTTAAACAACAAACATAGATACACAATAATACTTAAAATACTAAAAGGGACTTATTGTTCGAATTTGTTTTGAATAGTATATACATACCCTTGGTTCAATTCGATTTTGACTAGTTTTTTCAATAAGGAAAAAAAACCGAACGGAACCTATATTTTTTTCTTCAAATGCAAATCAAGATGTCCATTTCCATCCTCGAAAATAAACTAAACTAAAGTAATGGATCGGTTTGGTTTTTAATTTTTTTTTTTATTACACTCTTAATCAAATTTAGAATACTTTTAAAATATCGATGAAATTATCTACATACGGATTGATTTTTTTTTTCCCAGCTATACAACTTGGAAATGCTACTCTTGCAAGCCCCAAACCAAGCAACGGCCCCGAACCGCGTGACAGACAGCCGAGTGCTGAGCCAACTACTAAGCCAAAAGCTAGTACCAACAAAGGAATACAACCCCATCAAGCGCACATACCGCTCACTCCGCTACTTCATTGAAGACAATTGGAAGCGCATTTGGGTTTTCTCTCTATGGCTCGCCATTTGTGCTGCTCTCTTTACTTGGAAGTTCATTCAGTACCGCCATCGAGCCGTCTTCCATGTCATGGGCTACTGTGTCACCACCGCCAAAGGCGCCGCCGAGACTCTCAAGTTCAATATGGCCATTATCCTTCTCCCTGTTTGTAGGAATACCATTACTTGGCTCCGGAGTAAGACCAAGCTTGGTTCTGTTGTCCCTTTTGATGACAATGTCAATTTCCATAAGGTACTTTTTTCTTTCCACGTTGCCCACTATGTGTTTGATCATTTTTCTGTGTTCAAATTTTAATGTGTTTGTTGGTGCTGTTGGGTTTCATGTGCCTGAGTTTGTGGTAAATGATTGGTTTAAATTCTGTTTTGATCATTAACTTTTATTGGGTCTCTTCATTTTGGTCCCTGAATTCTTAGAATATCGCTTTTTGTTATTGACTTTGTAAGAACTTTACATTTTGATTCTTGGCTTAGCATAGCTTTGAGTCTAAGTATTGGACAAGTATGTGATGGACTGGATTGAGTGAGGTGGGCACTGAGGGAAGAATATCAGATGGTAAAATAATAACAAGGATGAAACTGGTTTATATTTTAAGAGTTTACGGGGGGAAATGGTTGTTCTTTAAATGCTTAGGGACTAAATTTTATGAACTTAAACTAAAATGGCATAATTAGATTTTGATTGATATTGCTTAGAATATGCACGAAAGATTAGTTAAAGTTTTTGGATTTAGTCGAGAGTAAAATTTATAATTTTCTAACTTTTTCAATATCATTCTCCTCGGTATTGTTATTATTATTTTTTACTTGATTGAGTTCAACAATATATGGTGGTGGGAGATTCAAACATTTGACCTCTTAGTTAAGATATATGTCCCAACTAATTGAGCTAAAGAAGAACTTTCATGAATAAAATAAAACTCACGTAAGGAGCATGAAGGTTGTGTATAGAAGATTTAATATCGTCTGCTAAACTCAGAAGCAGAAGTGGATTGGTTTAGACGAATTTAGTACAATAGTTAACGTAAAATCTCATGTGCATTTGCATCTGCTTGGTTTAGGTAATTGCTGTTGGCATCGCCATTGGGGTCCTTTTACATGCTGGAGCACATCTTACCTGCGACTTTCCAAAGCTACTTCATGCGACGGATGCGGAATATGAACCAATGAAGCCGTTTTTTGGTGACGTACGGCCAAATAACTATTGGTGGTTTGTGAAGGGAACAGAAGGGTGGACTGGGGTGGTGATGGTGGTGCTGATGATTATAGCGTTCACCTTGGCCCAGCCATGGTTTCGCCGCAACCGCCTAAACCTACCAAAAATCATCAAGAGACTCACAGGCTTTAATGCCTTCTGGTACTCTCACCATCTCTTTGTCATTGTCTATGTCCTCTTCATCATCCATGGGTACTACCTCTATCTCTCCAAGAAATGGTACAAAAAGACGGTGAGCATTCTCATTCAATTCAAACTTTACAGCAAACAAAAAACATAATCAGACATTTGAATGACATTTTGTTTCATTATCGACTACAGACATGGATGTATCTAGCTGTCCCAGTTTTGCTATACGCATGTGAAAGACTGATTCGTGCGTTTCGGTCGGGCTACAAAACAGTGAGGATCTCAAAGGTCTACGCCCTTACTCTTTGCTTTTTGTTCGTTTGCCTGAAAACTCACTAATTTTCTAGAGAGAAAAAAAAGTACCAAGAACTATATGCTGACAGAAAAAGGAAAACTCTCAGGTTGCTGTGTATCCTGGAAATGTTCTGGCATTGCAAATGTCAAAGCCTCATGGATTCAAATACACAAGTGGCCAGTACATATTTGTGAACTGTTCTGCTATTTCTCCCTTTCAATGGTAAATCCTACACCGTCTGATCCATGATCATCATGATCAACCATGATGTTTGGTTTTATTGAAATTAACGGATGTGATTAAATTTTTTTCAGGCATCCATTCTCGATTACATCGGCTCCAGGGGATGATTACTTGAGCATTCACATTCGCACTGTGGGAGACTGGACTTCCCAGCTCAAAACCATTTTCTCTAAGGTACTTATAAATACTTGGTTATACTAAAAGGAACGATTCCATTGGCTGAAATTAACTAAATGTTTGAAAGAACTAGGTTGTTTTCGTTCATCAGTAATCCAGCACGGTTTGTGAAATTGAAAATCATAAATAGACTTACTATCAAGCGAGCTTTTGAATATTTTGAACTTTATTTTTAAAAGAATGTTGCCTTACTCTGTCAATAGGTATGTCAGGCTCCATCTGTTAATCAAAGTGGTCTTTTGAGGGCTGATATTGGTCCAAGCAGCAACAAAATAAGGTACTTATTTCAACCGTGCTTTTCAAATTTTCTTTTACATGTAAAAACGGTTATCAATAACAAAATGTCAGTTTTTCTCACTTCAAAAGTCGTACTACAGGTTGCCAAGGCTGTTGATAGACGGACCCTACGGAGCTCCGGCACAAGACTATAAACAATACGACGTTCTTCTTCTCGTGGGGCTGGGGATCGGCGCCACCCCACTGATCAGCATCGTCAAGGATGTACTCAACAACATCAAGGAGCAGAAAGACATCGAAAATGGTGTTGCCAATAAGCAAACCAAGCCCTTTGTCACCAAACGAGCTTACTTCTACTGGGTGACCCGAGAGCAGGGCTCATTCGAATGGTTTAGAGGTGTCATGGATGAAGTCGCGGAGAACGACCGAGACAGGGTGATTGAACTGCACAACTACTGCACCAGCGTTTACGAAGAGGGCGATGCTCGGTCTGCCCTCATTACCATGCTCCAAGATCTCAACCATGCCAAGAACGGCGTCGATATTGTGTCCGGGACAAGGGTAAAGACTCATTTTGCTAGGCCCAACTGGCGTAATGTCCTGAAGCATGTTGCTGTTAATCACCCTGATCAAAGAGTTGGTAAGTCTTTACTAAATTTACATATTACGAAGTTGAGTTTCTGATCATATTGCATATTAATCAATAGACGACTATAACTAATAAATATCGTTGAACTTTGGATTATATTTCTATTTTGTTTCGATCATTAGTGACATTAACATAACGTCAATGTTGTCGTCACGTAAATTCAACCAAATATTATCTAATTGGATTGTAATGTGAATGCAGGGGTGTTTTACTGTGGAGCACAAGGACTGGTAGGAGAGCTAAGGAGATTATCGCAAGACTTTTCTAGGAAAACAACCACTAAATTTGATTTCCACAAGGAGAATTTTTAGAGTTACAATTAAATTGGATTTTTTTAAAAAAAAAAAATTAGATATTTTTAAGAAATTGTAATATAGTGTAATTTTCTTGTTATTGGGTATACCTATATGTGTTTATTTAGTAGCTCTACACAAAATTTTCATAATCTCAATATTATAAGGAAAGTGTACTGAATATTTCTTATAGTTAATAATGAAATTTCTTATTTAGTAGATTATTTTCTTTCATGCCCTTTGCTTTCCATTTTTTAAATGCTATTCTTCGATTGTAATACATGGTAATAAAAATAATATCTTCCGCAAAATTCAATGTGAGAAGAATTTAAAAATTAACATTTCACTTAAAATTTAGACAACAAAAATATTTCAACTTTCAATATGAAAATATACGAAATATAACCCTTCAAACATTTAAAATTAACGATAATTTTTTTAAAAAAAATACAATAAAAAATCTCTACAAGTATAGCCACAAAAATTATCATACATATAATAAACGTAAAATCACGTAGTTCTAATTATTTATTTAAATAGTAATTTTTTAATATGTAACAAATAAATATTATACAATTTTATCTTAGTTTCATCAACTTTTAAAAATTAGATAATGTAACAATTTTTATTTTAATGTTCTCATATCATCATCTTTTTCAAAAGGAAAGTTTTATATAAGGTACAAAGAGAGAATTTGTTATAATAATTAAATTTTCGAATTAATATATTAATATGCTAGTATTATAATACATAATGTGATAAATTTTATTCTAATGTTATTATATATCTATTGTGAAGTCACACTAAATGATGCATTATTTCATTACATTAATTATTACTTTTGTTCAATTAAATTATTTTTTTTATTTTCTCTAAATTTTAGATCTTTTTCTAATAATATAAATGCAAGTATTTATTTCATTTTTCTTTCACATGGACATCTTACGTATATATTGGAAGAATTGATGCACCAATTCGATGTGTGTAACCACCTCCACCTCGAAGAGATGCATCCAAATTGACATCAATTGAATCAAAACTCGAAAGTCACATCCCGTCAACATCAATTACACTTATTCGATCTAAGGCTTTATTTTTTAAATATATAAATTTATTTTGTAAACTAAAAATTGGAAAAGTCATCTCCACTATATTTCAAATAGACACATATATTTGAAAAGTTATAATTCCTCGACAAATACCAATATAAGAATTTATGAAAAATGTAAGATAAAAGAAGTATGTAAAGATTCTCCTTGCATAGTCTCTTTTAATATAAATATAGTAGAGATAATGACCTATTTTTTAGTTAATAGTGGACTATTGAAAAGCCTATTAATTTTACCACTCGTGAAAATTCAAGTTTGAACATGGCAAAATTAAAACTTTAATTAATTATTCATCAATTGAATAATTTTTTTTTTCGATTTTCAAATATTACATAATATATTAGCCAAAAAGGATATTTCTTTTAGTGGAGATATTGATATTTTTTCTCAATAATTATTAAAAGCATATCCATAATTTTTTATTCGTGAAACTATTGAATGCATGACCTTTAATTGAAAATGAGAAGGGAATAAGTTTATATGATAATAATTTATTTAAGTTTCTTTTTAACATAATCAAATGACACAAAATTAGAAAACATAGAGAATAATATGAGTTATAACATTAATTTGTTTAAGCTAATGTCTTTTTCCCGTATGATTGTCTCATTTTGACAACTTTACAACAAATAAAATCAATATAAAGCTTTATTCTAAAAGATTGATAATATAAAATAATAGAAATATTTTAAATCAAATAAAAAGGTCCCTTTTTTATTCATTATAAATATATTAATTTCTAGAATATTGGTTAAAAATTATACATGTGCTATCTTGTAATAGTATAGATAACAACTAATTTCATTCCTTGTTAAACCAACATTGGAAGAATTTTGGAATAGCATCTCCAACTTTAATATACTTCATAGGTTTCTTGAATTTTTATTGCATTTTTTTTTAGGAGAATTATTTTAAATGACAAAATTATTGAAAATATTTATAAATAATGGTAAAATATCACAGTCTATTACGGTCTATCGTTGTCTGCCGCTGAAATTTTACTATATTTATAAATATTTTGATTTATTTTTCTATATTTAAAAATAACATAAAAAACTAACAAAAATGTGAGTTTTGAAGATGAATTAGGATTTTCATGGTAGAGGTTTAGAAACTTCTTCAAATATATTGCAACTCGTGCATATACGGAGTATTAAATTTTTGTTAATATATTTTTCACATGTCCATAAATTTAAAATCGATTTAGGAGATGGGTCAACATTTCTAAAAAAGTTGATGAAACATTAAAAAGAAAGTAACAAAAGGGTTACTAATTTGAAAACAAAATAAATATAAGTATTTTAACTATTTTAAAAGGGATAAAATATTTATCAATATAAATATTTAATTTATTCGTTTTTATTTCCGTAAAATTTTCAAAAATATTCATCTACACATCACAAAATTTTATCTCTTGTGAATTTGAGGAGCACAACGGGAACATGGATGCCAATAAAATATAATATTAAAATAAATAAATATAATATAAATAAATAAATAATAAAATAAAATAAACATAATATATATAAATATATAAATAACAAAAGTAAATAAAATAACAAATTATGGATTTCTCCACTTTCTCTAAACTTTTTGGATTTTTTCTAATGTGTATTTTTCAAAACCCACCAAATGTCGCTATTTATATGCGATTTGGCAAGTAGGAGGTGGATTACATGGACACTAATAATGAGTATTTACAAGACATGTGGATAACACTTTGGAAAAATAGGGACAAGACACATGATCAATGGATACTAAGCATGAGCTTCTAATGGGCATCTATTTTCTATAATATTTATAATAATTCTCCTTAGATGTCCATTATATAAAAACTCATTGGAAAAAAATTCCTAATGAAGAAAAAAGAGCACATATTTCATATAATCTAGTACTCTTAAAAAGAATACAGTATATTTACTTCTCCTCATGGAAACATCACTTCAGATCCCCGGGTCATCGCATTCCAATGTTGTGCACCAATTTTTCAAAGGTTGTTGTAGGTAATGACTTTGTATATAAGTCTGTCAAGTTATCCTTTGAATAAATTTGTTGTACAATGATGTCTTCATTTTCTTCAAGATCATGAGTGTAGAAAAGCTTCGGCGAAATATGCTTTATTATGTCTCCTTTAATATATTCTCCTTTGATTTGGGATATGCATGTTGTGTTGTCTTTCTATATATTGTTGGAAAATTTTTACTAGAAAACAAACCACATGTTCCACGAATATGCTGACATTGATCTTAGCTATGCACATTCTTGACTAGCATCGTGAATTACAAGAATTTCAACATGATTTGAGGAAATGGTTGTTATGGTTTGTTTCACCGATCGTCATGATATAGCAGTTCCTCCACATGTGAATAGATAACTTGTTTGAGATCTAGTTTTGTGTGGATAAGATAAATATCCAGAATCTGCATAACCAACTAGGTCAAAATTTGATTTATTTGAATAAAACAAACCCATATCAATTATTCTTAAGAGATAATGAATTATATGCTTATTTTCGTTCCAATGTCTTTTAGTTGGAAAAGAATTATATTTAACTAATAAATTTACTGAAAATGCAATATTTTGTCTTATATTATTAGCAAGATACATAAGTGCACTAATTGCACTAAGATATGATACTTCAGGACCAAGAAGTTCTTCATTATCATCTCGAAGTTGAAATATATTTTTTCTCATATCTAATGAACGAACTTCTATTGGAATGTTCAATGGATGTGCTTTGTCCATATAAAATCTTTTCAAAACTTTTCCTATATAAGTTAATTGATGAACAAATATCTCATCGACTAAATGCTCAATTTGCAAGTCAAGACAAAATTTTGTTTTTTCGAGATCTTTCATCTCAAATTCTTTCTTAAGATATTCTATTGCATTTGAAAGCTCTTCAGGAGTTCCAATTATATTAAGTCGTCAACATATACAGTTATAATAGCGAATCCCGACTGTGATTTCTTTATAAAAACACATGGACATATTGGATTTCTTTTATATCCTTCTTTTAACAATTATCCACTCAGGTGATTGTACCACATTCGTTCTGATTGTTTCAATCCATATAGCGATCTCTATAACTTATAATTCCTAGGAATTTGATTTATATGTTTCAGATACCTTAAATCCTTCTAGGATTCGCATATAAATTATCATTATCAAGATATCCATATAAATTTGTTGTGACTACATCCATAAGATGCATATCCAGACTTTCATACACAATTAGACCAATTAAATATTTTAATGTAATTGCATCCACCACCGAAGAATACATCTCCTCATAATCAATACCAGGTCTTTGTGAAAAAACTTGTGTAACTAGTTTTGCTTTATATTTTATAACCACATTGTTTTCATTTTTTTTTTTACAAATACCCATTTGTATCCCACAGGTTTGACACCTTCTGGTGTTCAGACTACTGGTCTAAAAACCCGACGTTTTGAAAATGAGTTTAATTCTACCTCGATTGCTTCTTTCCACTAAAGCCAATCTTTTCTATATCGAAATTCTTCAACAGATTTAGGATCCTCATTTTCAGATATAATATCAAGAGCAACATTATACGCAAAAATGTTGTCAATAACTTCATTAGTTTAGTTCTTTCTTTTTCTTGTCATGACATAGTTTATTGAAATCTCATTATTATCTTTAGGTATTTCACCTTCCTCACTAGTTGTGTCAAGGATTTCTTTAACATCTTCAACCAAGTATTCTTGACTATTAATTATTTTTCTTTTTCGAGGATTTTTATTTTTGGAACCCGTTGGTCTACCACGCTTCTAGCGTGTTCCAGACTCATTAGTGGCAACTTGCTGTGTTGGGATATCAATTTTCAATAGAACATTTGTATCTGGTATATGTAATTTAGTTACTTTCTTTGCATCTATAAATGCATTTAGTAATCGATTTGTTATATTTTGCAAATGAATTATCTTATGAACTTCAAATTCACATTGATTTGTACGGGGATCTAAATGAGACAATAACGATGCATTCTATGTAATTTCTTTTTCCAACTTCTTAATCCCTCCCCATAATATTGGAAAATTTGTCTCATTAAAATGACAATCAACAAATCATGTAGTAAATACATCACTCATTGGGACTTCAAGATATCTGATAATTGATGGGGAATCATATCCAATATATATTTCTAACCTCTTTGAGAGCCCATCTTAATACGTTATAGTGGAGCAATTGGAACATATACTACCCATCCAAAAATTCTCATATGGGAAATATTTGTCTCATGAGCATAAGCTAATTGTAATGGCGAGTACATATGATAAGTGTTGGGTTTTATGTCCTAAAACTCGTGGTATATAAACAATGGAGCTTATTCTGAAAATTCAATAAATGTGTTATTGAATAGATCTATTGCTTGAATAGAAATCCAATAAACCTAAAAGTCCCTTGACTATTGGATGAGTACTTGAACTTTATGTGGAGACATAAAGGTAGATCAGGTTCGAGTAAATAGTCAAAATGATCTATAATACATGGATAAGATTGGGTACCTTATTCTAGTAACACTATTGGATATGGCTTGCTCTGTAGTTGTTACAAGGAGTTATAAAGTGCTACAAACAAAGTGATCCTAATTCATTCATGTTGGACATGAGGAGTGGGGGTGTCCTTGTGCAAAAGAGTTTGTACAAGATCGGACCACGAAATGAGTCATTCTTACTTTATAACGATCTTTACTGTTTAAGATTGACTATTTCAAAGTGATGACCTAGATAACTTGACCTTAATCCTGAGCTAATTATGAACTCCTGTTTATCTGGGATTGTCCTTAGATTTGCATAGGTGGGGGTTGGCTTAACAATGCCGCCTCAATATGATGCCATTTCAGGGGTGAGACTAGATAGATAGCTGGGGATATATGGTGCAAAAGGGAATTCACTCCTACCCGCTTTAGGGATAGTAGAGAGGTTGTTCCCTTAAGTGCTAATTCTAGGGCTTGAACAAGGGATCCTGCCCTCTCATTTGGTATGAGAGGAACTCGATTTTGTGATTGGATCACAAAACAATTGTTCATTAAGGGATCGGTGGGGACTTAAGGAACAAGAGGTAATTTCAAGGGTAAAATGGAGATTTGACCCAGCCGTTATTACGACTTACTAATCATGGTTATATCGAGTGAACCTAATATATCTACAGTGAGGAGAGTTCAACTATGGGCTTTAGTGGAGTGACCCATTAGTTAAAGAATGGGGGTTAGATCGGTCTAATGAGTTTAGTCGATTAATCTCGGATCATTGGAGCCCATGATCTGTAGGTCCGTGAGGTTCTCCTACTAGCTCAGAAATGGATTAGCTCTAAAGTAGTGTGATAAGTTAATTTGAAACGTTCAAATTAGAATCAAACGAAATTGGAGAAAATATATTTAAATATGTTTTAAATATATGAAGATGAATTTGTGTAAAAATTAATTTAATATTAGATATTAAATTAATTAGAATTATTTAAATTGTTTAAATAGTTATTTATTAATTTTATTAGAAAATTAATTTGTAAAATTAATAAATTTTGATTGTAGAAATAAAATATGATTTTAAAATCAAAATGGATTTTTGGAAATTGAAAATTACACAAAACTTTAAAATGGGTTTTTCAAAATTCATTTTTAAGTAACTTACAAGGAATCCACCTTCTCCTTTGGTTTACTCCAAGCATGAGCTGCATCCCATGCAGCACATCTCTTTGTATGATAGTCTGCCATATATTCAAGAGATTGAAGTGAAGAAGAAGGAAGAACCGATTGAATTTTTGCTGAAAAATTTGGATGAAGAAGGTGTTCTTCAATGGGTTGGTTTAGTGAGCTTTCTCCATATTCCCTTAGATTCCAACTTATTTTGAGTCCCACAACTCAATCTAGAGTACTAAAAGGATAGTACAGAAGATCTTGTAGTGGTCTACATAAGGATTCAGAGGATTTTGCAGCTGAAAATGGAAATTTTGTTGGTTCGACCAAGGTATGTTCATGAAACCCATAATACTCTGTTTTTAGCATGTTTCTTTTCAACCAAAATAATGAATTAGAATACTTATGGATCCTGATTTCTTCCGCTACGTAATGGTGTTGATCCAACATTTGGTATCAGAGCATCTTATAAGCATTCAATTCGGATTAATTCTGGTTTGGTGGGTGTTTTGTATGAAGATATGAAACTACTGTAATGATATGGTTTTCTGAGATTTGGCCTTTAATTTCCCATTTAAATTTGTAATTGGCTCTTGCTTGATGAGCCTTAATGCCTTCCCAAGAGTCTGTAATTTATTTGAAGTCATTAAAGTTGAAATTAAACTGTAATTCGAAGAAACAAACAAAGGGGCCGAGTTGCAAATTCCAGACAATCAGCCTCTGTTCATATCGTTATTAAGCTTCAGTAGCTAAACGATCGTTTAGCTTCATACGTTAGACGATATGAAGGAAAAGCTAAATGATAGTCTAGGTTCGGGCGTTAATCGTTTAGGTGTTGTGCGCTAGACGATCGTCTACCTATGGAGCTAAATGATGTGTTGTTTTACTATGTGATAGCGTTGAGCGATCGCTTACACGATCGTTTACCTTTGATCCAGAGTTAAGCAATGCGAAGAAGAGCTATGCGATGGCACTGGGCGATCACTTACACGTTCGTTTACCTTTGTTCGGGAGCTAAGCGATGCGGCAAAGAGCTATGCGATGGCACTGAGCGATTGCTTACACAATCATTTACCTATAAGCGGCAGCTGAGCGATGTATCGATTGCTATGCAATAGCACTAGACGATTGTTTACCTTGGGCGCGCGCTAAACGATCAAGACGCGGTGCTAAACAATGGAGCTATGCAATAGTGTTTGAACTAAGCAATCGTGTAGCATCCTCCGACGCTAGAAGATGACACTATACGATAGAAGGCAAACACTATACAATCGTGTAGCTTTGTTAAACGATAGGCGTTGGTGCTAAACGATCAAGCAAACACTAAACAATCAAGCCAATTGCATGATGATAGTCGTCATTGCTAAACGATTTGACTTAGCGAGATTTGAGAGCGAGCAAGAGAAGCTATTTCGACCGGTTCTTTTGAGGTTTGGTCCGGTTCAACTTCAAATGGTTTGTGGTTGGTCCGGTTCACACGGTTCGGGTTCCGTTCAAGTAGTTTTGGAGCGGTTCGAGCGGTGTTGAAACTGTTTTTGTAATAGTTAGACTTTTATTTGCTTATTTTTGCCAAAACTAAAACCATATCAGTACGCGTTTAATTATTTATGTATTGGATGTATGTTATAATTAAATAAATCTTGCATATGCATATAGTATGCCATTTAGATTTAAAATCCCACCTTAGGAAGCATGCAACATGCATTGAAAGTGTGTTATAATTTGTTATAATATATAGTATGCATGTTAGGGTTTCTTGTATTTAATATGAGTGTTATATTAGATATTGAATGCCTGTATGTTGTGGATGTTTAGCATGTCTAAAGTTTTATAAACTGTTATAAAATTGGGTTAGACATTTAAAATCCATAACAAAGAACAGTTGCATGCTCACGTAGGTTAACCACTTATTTTAATTAGTTAAAATAGGTCATTAAACTTGTAAAACTAGAGTTACAAACTCAACCGATATATAATCCTAGGTTGGGGGTATTTAAGTTGACGGTCTACGGAACACCTCCTACCTGGGGATTATGGCCGAATAATTGAGTGTTGGTAACCAGTTTTATGAGTATTCGTGAGCGATGTGAGGTAATAAAAGCAATTACCACCTAGACATCGTAGGTTTAAGTCCATTTATAAGAGTTATACATGGATAAACCACATAGACTTAGGGTTATTTTTATTTAGCCGGAAAAGAATCTAAGTACAAAGTTACCCAAACGTTAGAACCCTTCAGTGGTAGTGAATAACTTCTATATGATAGAGTTATTAGAAAGCTTTAGCGGGAGATTAATAACACACGCGGTATGTTATCCTTAGCTCTCGCGTCCCTAAGAGTTCACAGTCTAGATTTAAGCGGTACTTCGTGTCACCCTGGAAGTGACCTCCCTTCGGAAAATATTTTTTAGCTTAAAGATAGACTCGGGTGAATAAGGAGATGTTTTTCGATCAGAAATCAAGTATATGATTTTAACTGCCACGTCTCCACATAGTTCACACCGTGAGATTCATATGACGCTTCATGTCACCCTAGGAGGGACCTCCCTACAGAGAGTGGATGTATGTGTCAATACCAAGATGAACAGAAGAAATAGTTCATAGTAAGTGGGTGAAGGAAATGTGTCAACATATCCTACGGTCTCCTCCATTAGTCTGAACCGTGAGATTCTTATGTTGCGCCTGTTGGTTATTTTAAGTGGCCCTTTGCTAGTCGTTTAACGACGACTATCCCCACGGAGGGCTGTAACATAGGATTCGGAACAACTCAGGCTTCAGTAAAATGAATAGGGTTTTATTGTTTTGTCTTGGGTATTGTTTCTATTTTCAAAGCTATACTCATCCGTTCTATAAGATCCGAAAATGGCGGGTCTACACTTACAGAATTATTAAGTGTTAATAATGTCTGACCAAAAGCGGCACCTAAATGCTATCGGAATATGAGTTATTTTGGAGGTAGTATTTAGTCAAGAATGTCTTGATATAGTATCGTTGCAAAAGAATAATCTTGGGTAAATTATTAAAATTGCCAAAACTTGATTGGATATTTAATTTCATAATGACAAGTTCAATAATACAATTGTTGGCGTCAGATTAATTTATTGGGGATAATTATGTGAATTAGAAATCAAATTTAAACACGATACTTGTGATAGACGATTTGCGGTTTGTTTTAACTGAGGACTGTCCTCCCATTCCTAGCTCTCACACAAACCGAAATGTTTGGGATGTATATGACAGATGGGTCAAAGCTAATAATATAGCGTATGGTTATATCCTTGCCGGCTTATCTGATGTGTGGACAAAAGAAGCATGAGGATATGAGTACTGCCAAATAGATTATGGAATCTTTGTGAGGGATGCCATTAAGCACGTTTACAACAATCACATCAAAGTGGGAACCTATGTTTGTGAACATGTTCTGGATATAATGATCCACTTTCATATGGCAGAAGTAAACGGTGTTGTCATAGATAAAAGAAGTCAAATTGATTTTATTCTAGAATCACTTTTGAAGAGTTTTCTGCAATTCTAAATGCATTAATGAATAAAATTTGACTACTCTACTCAATGAGCTACAGGCTTACCAGATAATGTAGAGAATAAAAGGTCTGATGCCAGAAGTAAATGTTACTACTGCCGAGAAGTGAGGAATGTCCTTCAAGCCTGAAGTTGCTTCCTCTTTAAAGAATAAGAGTATTCTTGTGAAGAAAGGAAAAGGGAAAGAGAAAAAGAAGCCTACTGGATTGAAAGGCAATGATAGCACTGCAAAGGGAAATGTTTCCACTACAACGAAGAAGGGCACTGAAGGAGACACTGCCCTCAACATCTTGTCGAGAAGATAGCAGAGAAAAGGTAACCAGGCTAACTTGACTCTGAGACCATTTGCTCAGCTCATCCAGTGGGAGAAGTTGCTGCTTGTTTTTAATTGTTAAAACTTGTATAGAACAAATTGTATATTTTTGGGATAAATGAAATATTCATTTTCAAAAATTAGGTTTGTTCTAGCAACCTCCGTTAAGAATCAAATTGTTAAAAGCCATTTGTAGATATTCAGATATCTAAATGGCTAGATCAAAATATAAAAAGATTAAAGATTTCTAGATCTGACTGTTAACAAAGAGTTGTTGAGGTAAGTCAGATGCATCTTGCTCAAAGAGTTTAGAGTACCTCAATGTAGTGGGAGAAAAGTGTGCTTCCTAGCCATTATTGAAATTAAGATGCAATCCCCTTATAGTTTTATCAAAATCCTATTGTATACTAAAATGTTTACAATAATTCTCTCGGTTAAAGTGTTTGAGAATTATTTAGTAGGACTAGGAATACTAGATAACCTAAGCCAAGTGGGAGAAATATCGGGTATAGAGATACCGAATTGTAAAAGATGGGTATGTGATGCCCTAGTTTATTGTATTTCTCTATAAAACTCAGAAACTCAGTCTTATATATCGGATGTATAAGTTACCACTGGAGTTTTAGTCCAAGTGGGAGTTTGTTGGGTTTTATGTCCTAAAACTCGTGGTATGTAAACAATGGAGTTTATTCTGAAAATTCAATAAAGGTTTTATTGAATAGATCTATTGTTTGAATAGAAATCCAATAAACCTAAAAGTCCCTTGACTATTGGATGAGTACTTGAACTTTATGTGGAGACATAAAGGTGAATCGGGTTCGAGTAAATAGTCAAAATGATCTATAGTACATGGATAAGGTTAGGTACCTTATTCTGGTAACACTATTGGATACAGCCTGCTCTGTAGTTGTTACAAGGAGTTATAAAGTGCTATAAACAAAGTAATCCTAATTCGTTCATGTTGGACATGAGAAGTGGGGGTGTCCTTATGCAAAAGAGTTTGTACAAGATCAGACCATGAAATGAGTCACTCTTACTTTATAACGATATTTATTGTTTAAGACTGACTATTTCAAAGCGATGACCTAGGTAACTTGACCTTAATCTTGAGCTAACTATGAACTCCTATTTATCTAGGATTGCCCTTAAATTTGCATAGATGAGTGTTGACTCAACAATGCCGGCTCAATATGACTGCCATTTCATGGGTGAGACTGGATAGATAGCTGGGGACATAGGGTGTAAAAGGGAATTCACTCCTACCCGCTTTAGGAATAGTAGAGAGGTTGTTCCCTTAAGTGTTGATTCTAGGGTTTGAATAAGGGATCCTGCCCTCTCATTTGGTATGAGAGGGACTCGGTTTTGTGTTTGGATCACAAAACAATTGTACATTAGGGGATCAGTGGGGACTTAAGGAACAAGAGGTAATTTCGGGGGTAAAATAGAGATTTAACCCAGTTGTTATTACGAACAACCTGTGAAGGGTTAACTTACTAATCATGGTTATATCGAGTGGACATAATATATCTATAATGAGGGGAGTTCAACTATGGGATTTAGTGGAGTGACTCATTAGTTAACGAATGGGGGTTAGATCGATCTAATGAGTTTAGCCGATTAATCTCGGATCGTTGGAGCCCATGATCTGTAGGTTCATAAGGTTTCCTTACTAGCTCGAAAATGGATTAGCTCTAGAGTAGTGTGATAAGTTAATTTGAAACATTCAAATTAGAATCAAACGGAATTGGAGAAAATATATTTAAATATGATTTAAATATATGAAGATGAATTTGTGTAAAAATTAATTTAATATTAGATATTAAATTAATTAGAATTATTTAAATTGTTTAAATAATGGTTTATTAATTTTATTAGAAAATTAATTTCTGAATTTAATTTGTAAAATTAATAATTTTTTATTTTAGAAATAAAATATGATTTTAAAATCAAAATAGATTTTTGAAAATTGAAAATTACACAAAACTTGAAAATGGGCTTTTCAAAATTCATCTTTAAGTAGCTTACAAGGAATCCACCTTCTCCTTTGGTTTACTCCAAGCATGAGCTGCATCCCATGCAGAACATCTCTTTGCATGATAGTTTGCCATATATTCAAGAGATTGAAGTGAAAAAGGAGGAAGAACCGACTAAATTTTTGCTGAAAAATTCGGATGAAGTAGGTATTCTTCAATGGGTTGGTTCAGTGAGCTTTTTCCATATTCCCTTAGATTCCAGCTTATTTTGAGTCCCATAACTCAATCTAGAGCACCAAGAGAATAGTAGGGAAGATCTTGTGGTAGTCTACACAAGGATTCAGAGGATTTTGTAGCTGAAAATGGAGATTTCGTTGGTTAAACCAAAGTATGTTCATGAAACCCATAAAACTCTGTTTTTAGCATGTTTTTTCAACTAAAATTAATGAATTAGAATGCTTATGGATCCTGATTTCTTCCACTGCATGATAGTGTCGATCCAACAATAAGCTACTAGCCTAATGCATACAAGTGACGTTGCATGCAAAATAGCATGTCCCCATACAAATGTAGGAAGCTTAGCTCTCATAATCAATGGTCTAGCAATTAACTGCAAACGTTTTATGAAAATGATTATGCTAAACCATTTTGTGTACGAACATGAACTACTAGATGTTCAACACTTATCCCAATTGACATATAATAACTATCAAAAGCTTGGGATGTAAATTTACCAGCATTATCAAGACGAATAGTCATGATTGTATAATTAGGAAATTGTGATCTTAATTTAATTATTTGAGCAAGTAATCTTGCAAATGCAAAATTTCGACTTGATAATAAGTACACATGTGACCATCTGTTGGGTGTATCTATTAATACAATAAAATATCTAAATGGTCCCATTGGTGGGTTAATAGGTCCACATATAGCACCATGAATTCGTTCGATAAATGCAGATGATTCAATTCCCATTTTAGCTAGTGATGGTCTAATTATCAATTTTCCTTAAGAGTAAGCACCAAATGATAATTCATTAGATTGAAAAATCTTCTGGCTCTTCAATGGATGTCCATTTGAATTCTAAAATTTTTTTCTCATCATTATAGATCTTGGATGACCCAATCGGTCATATCAAATTGTAAATATGTCTGGATTCATGAACTTCATGTTCATTGTTGCATATGTTTCAATTAGCCGTATATGAGTATAATATAATCCAGAAGATAAAACAGGTAACTCTTCCAGTATACGTTTTTCATTTGAGACAAGATATGATATTTAGATATTCCACATTATTCTTACTATCAGTGTCGTCAATATGATAACCATTGCAACGTATATCTTTAAAACTAAGTAGATTTCTTTTTTATTGACTAGAGAACAATGCATTGTCAATTGTAAATTTTGTTCATTTAGGAAAAATAATATTTTCTTTTTCACGCCTTTAATCAGGTTTGCAGAACCTGATATCGTATTGACTTTTGCTTCCAGCATTGTTAGTTTGGAAAAATATTTTCTACTTGTAAGTATTGTATGTGTAGTTACACTGTCTGCCAGACATAGATCTTCTTTACTAATTTTTTTAGTCATCCAGCATATGAAAATGATCCCGGTTTCTTCATTAAAAGAAAATAATTACAATAGAAAAACAACATTTGGAATATACAAAGGTCAACATCTACTAAGTGAAGAAAAAAAACGTAAAGATGAAAAAAAAATCTAAATATTTTCAAAGTCAAATGAAACACTTGATGTTCCATCAATTTTGTCGATTTTCTCTTCAGAAGATTCAAAGAAGTCTGTCACATTCAAATTTATCATATGAGATGGGTCAAATATGTCACTATCCTAATATGCAAAATTTACTTCTAAATTTTTCTCTTTTTCTTTTAGGGAGGCTTGATAGAGATCAACTAAGTATTTTCACGTTCGACAGGTATGTAACCAATGCCTAGTCATTCCACATCGGAAGCATTTATTTTCAACGCTTTTTGAATTCTTATTTTGTGGGGTTTATCCTTTGTGATCATCATTTTGTTTGGTTATTTTGAAATTTAAATGATTAATACAACCACCACGAAAATAATAATTATTTCTTCCTCTACCACGATCACAACCTCAACCACGACCACAACCTTGACCACGATTATTATTAACATTCACAATATTCACTTCAAGAAATGGTGTCATTCCGATTGGTCAAGATTCATGATTTCTCATCAATAACTCGTTATTTTGTTCAGCCACGAGAAGACATGAAATTAAGTCAGAATACTGTTTAAAAACTTTCTCTTGATACTTCTACTGCAGGAGCATATCTGAGACATGAAATGTAGAAAATGTCTACTCTAACATATCAACATTAGTAATTTTATCCCCGCATAACAACAATTTTGAACTAATTTTAAATAATGTGGAGTTGTAATCACTTACTGGTTTGAAATCTTGTAGCCTTAAGTGCATCCACTCATAACGAGCTTTAGGAAGAATTTTTTTATGATCATACCTCTTTTTGAAATTTTCCCACAAGATACAGGAATCCTTTATTGTAAGATACTCCATTTTCAATCCCTCGTGGAGATGATGACCAAGGAAAATCATAGCTTTTGCTTCGCCCTAACTAGATGTCATATTTTCTTCTTTAATAGTCTCTCCAAGATTCATAGCATTCAGGTGGATTTCAACATCAAACATCCATGACAAATAATTATTGAAGTTAATATCAAGGGTGGAAAATTCTAATTTTATAAGATTTGTCATGACAATACTATCATAAAATATTGTATTTATGTTAGAAATTTAATAGATATTAAATATGCAAAATAACATTAAATTTATTAATTATAACGAAGAGGAAAAATCGACATATCTTTAGGACCTACCTTTAGCGGAAAAAACAATAGGAATTCGTGCTGATAACGTATTGTGAATTTGAAGAGCATGCCTGGAACACAGATGCCAATAAAATATAATATTAAAATAATAAATATAATATAAATATATGAAATAAATAAATTAAGCATAATATATATATATAATAAAATTAATAAAAAAAGTAAATAAAATACAAAATTATGGATTTCTCCAATTTCTCCAAACTTTTTGGAATTCACGCAATGTGTTTCCTTCAAAACCCACCAAATGTCACTATTTATAGGCACTTTGACAAGTAGGAGATGGATTACATAGACACTAATAACGTGTAATGTTGAGACACATGCACAACACTTTGAAAAATGACGACATGATACGTGATACGTGATCAATAGACACCAAGTATAAATATCTAATAGACATCTATTTTCTATAATATTTATAATAATATCAACCTTTTGTAAAATGAGAACTTGACATTTTTGTACATTTTAAATCTTGCATGCAGATACATACACATCTTACAAGTTCAAACAATTTTTGTACATTTTAAATTCTTAGCGTTATGTTTATTGAAAACTTTGTTAATACTTCTAATTTTTGTCATATCCTTATAGTTTTTGTCATATCCTTATAGTGAGAACAAATTTGGGAATGTTTTAGCCGCTTTAACATTCTCTTGTAGCTATATTTTGGTCTACAAAAATGTGTTTTGAGATAGTATTTTTTTTAGAGGAGATTATGAGATAGTTGGTTGTGGTACTTGTCCTAATTGATTTACCTAAAAAGACCAACATTTCATAGCTACATGACATGGAGGAAAGTATAACATCTTACCGTCCCAACAATAAATAATATTGTTCAAATGACCATAACTCAACTCACCCATAATTTATATTATCACTCTCGAGATTAGAAGTTCAATTCTTCCCCTCACAATTTTTATAAAAAAAAAAATAATAATAATAAATAATATTAAATTGTGTTGAGTAATTTATCATTATATTTATACAATTCTAGAAGCTCTATCATTAAAAAATTACAATAAAACACATACCACTTTGAATCTTAACATGTTGATAAATATTGATATTCTTTTCAACATATATATCACATTCTTCTATACTATAGAAATAAAAAGGAACCAATTTTGAAAATTTTAAATGAAAATCTTAAATCAATTGAATTTTATCGATTGAATAGTCACTAGCTGATAATTTTAATAAGTGTCATAATTTTCAAACTCATAGATAATTCTTTTGGTTTTAGAATATTACAACTTAAATAAGTGGGCAGAGGTTCAAATCGTGACTTTTCAAAGAGATCATTAATATCATAATCAATTAGTTTATACTAATAATCATATAATTATTCTTGATCGAGATTGAAGAAGGGTAGACACGCCCATTATACTATTAAAGCAAAATAGAAGTAGGCTTTTCTTTATAGATGGTACAAAGAGATTATTTATTTTGGACCATGCTTATTCATCTTAGCAATAAAGTTATGTATAAGGTTACATTAAAGAAAACTCAAAAAGCATCAAAATGGAATTAATCCAATTCAAGTTCACACATATAGTTAGTGAACTATTGCCAGCCCAAAAGCACCCTTTTCAGCCCCAAAGAACAAACCATTCTTTAAAAAAGAAAAAGAAAAAAGAAAAAATATATATTTTTTTAAATATAACCCTAAAGCCCATAACCATTGATCAACATTTCTCTCAACTTCTCTCTCTCTGTGTTCATTTCTTGTGTACTAATGGCAAAACCAGAAGCTAAAGCATTAGAAGGGACCTCTGAACCCTTCAAATGTAAGGTAAAGTTTTTTTTTTTTTTTTTTTTGTTTAATTTTAATTTGGGTTTTTTTTTTTTTTTTGGTTTGGTACCAATTTTTCTTATTTTATGCTAAAATTTTGCAGACATATGTTTTGAGAGTCTCCATTCACTGTGAAGGTTGCAAGAGGAAAGTTATAAAGATTCTGCATAATATTAATGGTATATAATAAACTCAATTACTGTTACAAACCAAAAATTCTTTACTTGGTTTTTTTTTTTCCTTTAGATTTTGCTTAGTTTCATTATATTTGGGTCAGTGGTTTATTTCAAATCCAATTTTTTCTCACTTCCTTATGTGGGTGTTGTTTCCTTTTTTTCTCAAACATGTGTTATGTTTTCAAATTTTGCTTCATTTTTTGAGGTTTTGATTGTTTGATTTTACTCAAATACAAATTTTCTCTTTTTTTCTCATCTGGGTTATGCTTATTTTCTCTCTAACATAACTTCTTCCCATAAATTTTGGTGGTTTTTTTTTTGGGGGGGGTATTTTTATCATTGGATTTGTTAAAAAAACTCAAACTTTTTCTCATTTTTTCATCTGGGTATTGCTTATTTTCTCTTTAACATGACTTCTTTCATCAATTTTTTGACTTTTGAGTGTCTCAATCCAAAAATTCCCACAATTTCTCATATGAATCCTTTATTTTCCCTAAAGAAAAAAACCTGCTTTTTTCATTTCTTCAAATTCTGATCACTGTTTTATTTCAAAAATCCAAACTTTCCCTCATTTTCTCATCTGGGTATCTTTAAGCTCATCAATAACATAATTTTCTCAAATTAATATCTTCATTTCTCCAAAATTTGATCTTTAAGTTCCTTCAAATCCAAAATTTCTCCAATTTTCTCATCTGGGTGTTCTTCAATTGCTTTGTAATCATCATTTTTCTTCTTCAATCCCTCAAATTTGTCAAAAACTTCTCTGAAATCATCAGGAGTTCACGCAGTAGAAATCGATCGAAAGCAACAAAAAGTCACAGTCACAACAAACACTGACGAACAAACTCTGATCAAAAGATTAATTAAGGCAGGAAAGCACGCAGAACCATGGCCAGAAACAAAACTCATCTCAAAAAACATCAAAGAAAAACAAATCGCCGTTGAAATACCCGCCGGCGAATCTAGCGCAGCCGTGGGCGATGGCGGAAAGCAGAAACAGAGCACTGAAACAGAGCCGCCGGCGGAAGAACTGCAAGTCCGACCAAAAAATGAAGAGAAATGTGGAATTAATGAGAATGTCGAAGTACTTGAAATTAGTAAGGGCGGTGATGGCCACGGAGATGCGACGGAGACCGGCGGAGGCGGCGGAGGCGAAGGCCCTGCAGAACGAGCTGTAAAGTCTCCGCCGAGCATTGCCGGCGAGACTGATCCCGTTGTGCCGAGCGGTGCGGTTGCTGTTGAGGCAAACTGTAGTGGCGGGGGAGAAGGGAGGAAGAAGAAGAAGAAAGGGCAGAGGAAAGAGAAGAGCGGCGGCGCAATCGCCGGAGAGGTGATGAGTCCACAGACAATTCCTACACCTGCAAGCATAGGATCAGCCACTCCTCTTGATCATCATCATGATCAAATTCCACCATCCAATCACAGCCTTCCATTTAACCAGCCATACAATTATCCCGTACACACAGTGGTATCGCGACCAGCATACGTGGCAAATTACAATACCGTATACCCAAGTAGCACCTCCGATGCATACTATACTTCACCGCCACTGCAGTCGTATGCTTATATACATCCTGCTGCACCGAGAAATACCTCGCAACCATCGTCGTCGTTACCAACTGTGGAACAATCGTATGCTTATGTACATTCCGTTGCACCGAGAAATATCTCATCATTGTTGTCACCGTCACCACCTATGGAACAATCGAATTCTCCACCATCGAGTCCGTTTGACTTCTTTAGCGACGAGAATCCAAGTGGTTGCTCCATCATGTGACGGAGAAAAATTATGCTTAGTTGAATGATACTAAACTTATACAACTTGTATGAGTATATGGGAGTAGAATTGTAATATACATGTATAGGGATGATGTATGTGGCCAAAAAAGGGGGGGAAAGAGAAAATGAAAGAAAAAACAAAGAGGAAGGGGAGAAAAGGGGGGGAAATGAAAAGAAAAGAAAACTTTGTAGGTTTTTGTGCTTAGCTTTATTTAGTGTACTTCCTTTACTATTTCAAAATTTTAGTTTTTGGGGGAAAAAAGAAGAAAAAGAAAAAGCAATTTGCCTTGTAAGCTAGGTTGTACTTTAGTCCTTAGCTTTTATTAGGTTAAATTATAAATATATTCTATAAATTTTGAATATTGTGTTTATTTAACCTATAAACTTTTGTTTTTTTTAAAAAAAAAAAAAAAAAAAAAATCTAATAGATAGTGATTTCATGTTTGATTTTTTAATTAAAAAATGAAGCTTAGAAAATTCATACTATCTATTCTTTTATTTTTTACGCTTTAAAATACTTATGAAATTTTTGTACGATTTCAAAAACAAAAAGATATATATTTGAAAACTCTAAAATTTTCAAACTTTGATTAGAATTTTAAAAATGCTTTTCAATTAAATTAGAAAAGCAAGAAAAATGTTATTAAATGTAATGTTACCAAATGTAAAAAAGAAGTTATCAAATAACTCTCTAGTTTCTTCTAATGTAACTGATATTAACATTATTGAAAGAATTAGGCTAAAAAAACACTTTTGAAAAAAAATCCATTTGAGTCAATGTAGTAAACATATAGATAAATGTAAATTGATTTTAAAAATTGTTGTCTAAAATTTATTTTTAATTGCTAAAAATTAGAAGTAATTTAGAAGTTAAAAGATAAGTAATTAACAAAAGTATTATTAGTACATAAGCTAATGTTTTTAAAATTGAGAAAAAGAAATAAAATCATGATGAAAGATAACAAAATAAACTACACGAATCAAATAAAAATATCAAACGTACAAGAATAAAAGATGGCACAACATAAATAAATTCTTGTATTTGATGTTTTTCAAAAATATAAATATAAACGTGTCATAGTTTTCCCCCAACCCTGTTGGAATTTTATAAATTCTTGTATTTCATGTTTTTCAAAAAAAGAAAAAAGAATTCTTTAATTTTATTTACATTTCATGGGAATATAAAAATCACTTTTGCACTCTAAAAGTTACAAATCATACCATCAAAATTCAATTTGATGGATCAACCTATGGGTTAAAAATCATTTTTAGTTCCTAAACTTTTGTAAAAGTAACAATTTAATTTCTAAATTTTACTATATAATAATTTAGTCTTTATATTTTCAAAGTTGTAATAATTCAATCTTTATTGTAGAAATTAATGTTAAAATTTAATGAGATTTATTGCATAAATAAACTAATAAACTAATTCGAGCCTCAATATTTTTATAAAATACAAAGTCTACATCATAAATTAATAAAAATTGACATCAAATTTTGATAAATTTTCATACATTGTGCACTAAATTGTTACACATTTGAAAGTACGAGGATTAGATTGTTGTATACTAAAATTCAGGAACTAAATTATTACAAAATTGAAAGAATAGAGACTAAATTGTTACCGATCAAAGTTTAGAAACTAATTTGTTACTTCCATGAAAGTTCAGAGTTGTTTTTAAATCAATTTTATAATCACGGGCCATTATTGAACTTTAAGAATTGTATAACAAAATCTTCAAAAAAAAATTTTAATGCAACTACTACGAGGTATAGAGATCATGCCAATCCAAACTCACTTTAACAAAACCTTCAAACACTTGAATTGTTACAATTTGATATAATGTTTTTGCATTTGGATTAAATTTTAAAAAGTATTGTGTTAACTATTACGAAAATTTTAGTTCCTAGATCGACATTTAGTTGTCATCGCATTTTAAGAAAAAAAAAATGGACGTAAGGAATTCGAGTTTGATTGTAATAATTGTATGGTTGAAATATGTGAAGTGTAATTTATAACAAACCTTATATTTTAAGAGTGTCCTTTTGTTTTAGATTTCCATACTTTATATTAATTTTCACAATTTCATCCTCAATTAAGAAACTAACAAAATTCAAAGACTTAACTCCAAAGCCCTCCATTCTAAATGGCCCTTTTTCCCCTTCTTTCTCTTTAGGCTTACAAATTCATCACTTTTTTCCACTTTGAAGTGTAATAATTGAAGTCATAAACTTTAGCTTTTATGACAGTCTTAGGGTTGTGTTTGGTGTCGCCTTGTCACTTCCCATTAGGCCTTTCTTCCCACATTCCTCAATGTTTGTGATGCATTTGTTTGTGTGAAAGTTCCATTTAAAATAGACAACTTAGGTAGTTGTGATAAGGATGAGACTTCTTTGTAAAACATCATAATTTGCTTTACCTCACCATTTCCATTATTACTTTCTTTGAGAAATGGGTTTCATATTTTAAAAGTGGAAAGACATTTAGAATCCCTCAACTTTTGTATAGATAACAATTTAGATCTGAATAAGACATTTAGAATCCCTCAACTTTTGTATAGATAACAATTTAGATCTGAATAGTTAGTAACGTTTAGTCGTTTGTACTATTAAATTTGTAACAATTTCATTTTTATATCTTGAAAAATTTAATAATTTAGTCGTTATCATAAAAAATTTCTTTAAAATTAATTCTCAATTTCTATGACATAATATGTAACGATCCGAACTTTCGAATACTCAGACCACAGATTGAAGCTTTTTTTGATAAAGAGAAGACAGAAAAAAAAGGCTAGACCGTTCCAAATTGAAATGTTAAATCAATAATAGCCCAATAGTCAAAACATTTAGTTGGGATAAAAAAATATTCATAAAGAAAATCAAAATAGTAATAATAATCCAAAAACCAATCCAAAAAAGAAATGTCAAACTTAGATAAAATAAATAAATAAGACGTCTGTCTAAAACAACTGAAACAAACATGAACTGTGCGAAAGCGTTTTCAATGAAACAAACATGAATTGTCCCCTATGGCTCTATCTCCGGTCCCTTCCATCCCTCGCTAATCCATTCTTGTGGTTTCCTGAAAACATAAGAGAATAAGGATGAGTATAACAATACTCATTAAGTGACCTGCTACTGAACCCTCTAGGTTACCTATTGGCTAGTTTATTTAGGCGCTGATGTACACCCATCATAACAGTCGTAGTGATCTCGAAGGAGCATGCATCAGTCATAGTGTGTAACCCGAAGGTCCATCAATCAGTCATAGACATGAACCCGAAGGAACAAGAGTCCGTCATAGTATGTAACCCGAAGGCCCACAAATCAGTCATAGACATGAACCTAAAGGAACATGAATCAGTCATAGTGTGTAACCCAAAGATCCACAAATCAGTTATAGACATGAACCCGAAGGAACATGAATTAGTTGTAGTGTGTAACCCGAAAGTCCACAAATCAGTCATAGACATGAACCTGAAGGAACATGAATCGATCATAGACATGAACCCGAAGGAACACGAATCATTCGTAGTGTGTACACCTGTCTAAATAAGAAAAACTAACAAAAACCCTATAACTTAGTATACATCAGTTTTCATATAACTCTTGTGTTATATTTTACAGTTATTTATCTTATGGAAATTTTTTTATATATATCCTCAGTCAACAGTACAATCATCGTAGACAAAATAGTCCAACCCAGTCAGACAATGCCATTAAGCAGTACAGTTCAATCAGTTATAAATTATCAGTCCCAACAATCTAGAATAATCAGTCAAATCCATCTTAGCAATCTCAAGAAACAGTCCATGTAATCTTAAGTAACCAATCTATGCATTCTTAAGTAAACAATTCAAGTAATCTTAAATAAGCAATCCAAGTGGTAGGGACGACTGGTTTGAAGGTGAACCAGTAGAAGGAGACTTACCTCAAGTTTTAGTCAATATGAGCTCAAACAATCTTAACTTTTATTTGCCCAAAAGGTCACGAACCAAGTTCTAAGTGATAAACCAAAAAATAGGATTTTCAAAATCCAATCACCTAATTACATCATCCATCAAGGCTAAATATTTACGTACCCAAATTGTCTTGAAGTTGATCTCAAATTTGGTGAACAACACCTCAAAATCCTTCGATTCTTGAATCAAACCCTATACCAAAAATCAACTTAACTTGAACGTCTCCAAACAACTTACCCAACACGTGCTTTGATCCCAAAACCACTATGAAGCTTCAAAATGAACATAATACAACAACTATATCACCAAAATCAACCTCTAACTTTAATGGACAGCAGCTTTAGAATTTTTAATCCAACCTCCAAAAATCACAATTAAAACAAAAGTTAAGCCGACACTTAATGGGTATCCAAAAATTCTCAACAAATATCTCAAACCTTACAAAAAAAAAAAGCATCTAACAATTTTAATCTTATCAAAAAGCACCTTAAGTGAATGTAAAATCTAATTTCAACATTAAAACAATATGGGTGAGCCAAAACTTAAACCAAAATTTGATGGGTATTCAAGATCTTCTAAGAAAACCCATAAAATACCAAATAACTTACCCAAGATATCAATCTCGGTGACAATGGCACCAGTGGCAGTGGCAACCATAGACATCCAGTGGGTGATGCTGTCGGACGGCAAAAATTGTTTAGGCTAGCGGCTGATAGTGAGAGTCTTGCATGAGGAGGGTTTGCGATAGTGAGAAAGAAGGGGAATTTCCAGTTTTACAGATTCTATTTAGCAGCAATTACGGACAAACCAAAGCTTCAAATAACGATCCAACCGTTCAAATAAAACCCTATATGTCCCGAACATACTGACCAAACTTCAATACGATCCAACGGTTCAAAATTTGGCAATCAACAATTTTGTAAAAATTGTCGTTAAAAAATAAAATTGTTTTCTCCCCCATTTTCTGCCTCTTTTCACTCTCCTTCAATTTCAAAAAATCCCAAGTATTTCCTTTTCTTTTCAAATTTTAAAAAGATAAATAAAATAATTTATCATAATATCTCTAAAATGCCACGTCCTCTCCCAGATTACCCTCTTAACCTGGAAGAAGATGTGACGGCAGTAATTATCAACCCTCTTGCTGACACTTACTGTCCAACTAACTTGTTTAATCTGTCTTAAACCCTAGTATACATACATTTTCACATGCATACTGCAAAGATTACTCACTTAACATACGTCATACATGGACTCTGTAATTGTTAGTACACATGCGTCTATCATATAGGGACTACGTATTTGACATCTCTTTCCATTGTAGTAACGGTTCTGAACTTTTGTGATTGCTGCAGTACTATCGCAATGGATCAATATGGCTAGTACCAGCTTTTCCCATAAAGGAATCTCTGATAGCAGACTTTTAAGCCAACCTGCTTCTTCACTAGCTGTCGCCACTAGCTGTCGCTAGTGCTATCATTTTTTACTCCATCGTAGATTGGGCTAAAATAGTCTGTTTCTTAGACTTCCAAGAGACAACTCCGCCAACTATATTAAAGATATAACCACTTGTAGCATTTGAATCATCTGAAAGAGAGTTCCAATCAGCATCGTTAAACCCTACCAGGACAGCGGAAAACTTTTGATAATGTAATCCTAGGTTTTGGGTTTTCTTCAAGTATCTCATTACCCTTTCTATAACATTCCAATGCTCTTTACTAGGTCTGCTTGTAAACCTGCAAAGTAATCCTAAAACATAAGCTATGTCAGGCCTAGTGTAGTCAGTAGCATATCTAAGACTGCCTATGATGCTCGCATACTCAGATTGCTTAATACTATCACCAGTGTTCTTGAACAACTTGACACTAGAGTCATAAGAAGTACATGCTGGTTTACACTCAAAGTAATTATATTTCTTTATAATCTTTTCTATATAGTGAGATTGATCCAAAGAAATTCCCTTTTCAGAACTACTTACTTTTATGCCTAAGATTACCCTAGCTTCTCCTAAGTCTTTCATGTCGAAGTTCGCACTCAATATTGATTTTACATCATTTATAACGTGCAAGTTCGACCCAAAGATCAATAAATCATCTACATATAGACACAAGATAGTGCAGATGTGTCTGTCAACCTGTGTACTAATAATTACAGAGTCATCAATTCCTTCAACTTGTGTCTTTGAGTGGTAGAGCAGCAACAAAGATGTCTTTTAGGGAGTGACCACTACCTGGGGGAAAACATTTTTAAAATATGAGCTAGAAGCCCAGTGAGTGACTAATTTTTAAAACCTAAGAATCATACATAAAACTGATAGTAAAATTGAAAGCTTTAATTGGAAACATAAACTTAGATAAACAACATTCATATTGAACATTATAACATAACAGATCATATATGTACATAACTGAACTATTCCTCAGTTTAAAGTGGCCCTCTTGCTCAACTCTCAATACTTATACTTAGTCTCTTATCTGAGAGTGAACCCTCTTGTCAGCTCTCTACCTTACTGAACTGCATCACTTTAGCTGAGAGAAGGAACCCTTTTGTCCAACTCTCCATACTATTCTAGGTTAAGGTGTGTCGCCTTTGTCCACTACCTTCTACCTAGTTTTCCGCATACTATACCAGGTTAAGATGTGTTACCTTTATCTATCACCTTAGCCCGTAGTTCCCTTGGATAAGGTGTGTCACCTTTGTCCATCACCTTTCTCTTAGTCTTAGCTATCTTACGTGCACGTAGATTTGATCCTATCATCAGGACTCATATCTAGGACTAAGCTCCAGTACCTTCACAGTCCTTCAGTATTGTGCTATTCATATATTGGACTGAGCTCCAGTACTTTCATGTTTAGTCCTTTAGTACTGAGCTATTCATATATTCTAAGGCACATTCTCATCTCTACTAAGACTTAGTTTCCCTAAGGCGTTCAGCACTAATGCATACTCATGATCATTGAAGTACATAACATAACATTAAATAGAGATGCGTTACTTTGGAAACTATTTGAGAATAGTTATCATAAATAGCTTTCAGTAAATATGAATTGCTAAATCATTCATAAACCATTTGCAAATCATTTAAAGTCACTCACGGTCTTTGATGTCAACTCTTCAATGCCCAGCACTAATAGGCGTTGAGTACTTAGCCAATTTCTTAAGCTTTAACTTGACTAGGTGGCAGCACCTACCCTATGCGTTCAAGCCTCCCGCACACCTGCTCAGCCCATCGCATGGCCCAAAGCCTAACTAGCCTTTGCGTTAATTGTTCAGCCTATGCGTCTAACTTGTGGCACATTAACGTATGCCTCATGCGCTCGTCCAATCGCACGTCAGCACACTCCATCGCAACTTGATGGCTAATGCCTCACGCGCCTACTTGCACGATCCAATGCTTCTTAGCGCATCCTTGCATGCAACTTAGCCTTCAATGCATGCGTTCACCAATATCACCGTCTGGCTCTTCAAGCCGCTTGCTTGTTCAACCCAAGCAACTGCCTACTTGTTCAAAATTTCCAGATTCAACTATAACTAATTTTTTAGGCCTTTTCTCACAAAGTTTCCTTCTACAAATTTGCTCTAAAATATCTTAGCAAACTCACCTTAAACTTTCAGCTCAAAACTTTTTCGTGGTTTGGTCGAAATCCTCAAATCAACAAGACTGGCCCATGTCTACCCGATAGCTCGACCTTCATCTACATTTTTCAATCTCCAGCCCGATTCCTCTAGAATTTCCTTCCGACAACCCAACCTTAGCAAATAGACACACTCACGTTTGAATGGCTTTGGAATCACTCCATTTGCACGAGTGAATTGCTCAAACCCTCTCTTTGAAGCAAAGCTTCTCTTTTACACTAGCAGCTGTATGCTAATTCTTAAATATTAAGCTGCTACCTTGTCCTTAAAGAGATAACAACAATCCTAAGCATGACAGCTGGCTTAGCTAGTTGATCACTAAGCTGATCCTTTCCTCTTGGTCATCAACGCAAAGCTCAACTTCTAAACCAATGTTTGCAATTACTTGGTCACATGCCTCCTTCAGACAGTGTATCGCCCAACCTTGGCCAACGCATAGCACACCTTGAGGCTATCACGTCCCTCCAACGGTCGTATGCACTTAGACGAACGCATGTCCTAGCCCATGTATGACTTAGTATTAACATATCACCAACCAAGCGTTAAGCCTTCCTCAACGCACATCGCATACCTCATCACATGCTTTCTTGCCTCATCACATAGCTCCAGCACGCATCGTGTACTCAACGCCTTACGCTCATTGTCGCACAATGGTCAACACGCACGCCCAGCCTTAACATTCAGCCTTGCGCTCATCATGCAATCCCAGCGCACATCATATACTTCATCGTCTTGCGCTCAACTTTGTGCTCATTGTCGTGCACTCCCGCATGCAACCATGCATTTACCTTCGTGCAACATCCATATCATGCACCCAATAATCTCAAAAGAACTTGGTTGCCGCATATCCTGCCTCAAGCCTTAGCACATCAATGCCTCTCTTAGCACGCTTAGCCGCATGCCACACTAACCTCGACAACCCTTAGCTACCATTCACCATAGCCTTGACAAGGTCCGTGAGTCAGCCCACGCCTTACCTTACTCATCGCATCAACGCATCCTAACATCTCATGGCTGATACTTAGCCATCAAATGGCCCGCCTAACTTCAAATAGCAAAGCCATCGCCCATTGTTCTTACCTCAACGATTAACATAAGGCCAACGCCCATGGCAACACTTAGCCATTTTATGGCTTGCCTAACCTCCAAGGAAAAACCAACGCCTACACTTGGGACGCTTTTCATGCCACACCTAAGGCTTCATCCATACCTTTCCAACATTTAGTCAAATTTTATTTTCTCAAACCTTCTTTCCAACGCTACCCATGCCTTGGCCAATACTTAACCAAATTTCTCTCTTGTTAAGCTATCTAAAACTCACCCGAGACTAGATTTTCCAACACTTAAAATTTCCTTCCTCCATCTTCCTACTTTCTTTACTTCCTTCTTACAACTTTATTTTAACATATCCTTAGTTTTTGCTTAGCATGCCTATTACTCACTTATGTAGGAAAAATGGAGTACGGTGTTTATACAAAATCTCCAAAAATTCTATTAAATTACTAAATCAATTAACTTCTCAAATTACCTTAATTTAGACTTCAAAAACCAAAATGAAATGGCATAAAACCCATCAGTTTGATACAATTTAAATCCTTCAAATATTTAAATCAATTTAAAACTCATAAAATTAATTATCTCCTTAATTGATTTAAGTTGGATCCAAAAGCCACAATAGCAAAATTCAATATTTTCAAGATAATTAGTTCAAATATCTAATCAATTAAATTCAATTTAACCAATAAAAGCCTTTTAATTATTTTAATTTAATCCCAATTTTTAAACATGAAAGAAAAATTAAAACTCAATAATTCTAGATAACCAACTTAAATTTTTCTGAATTCCGGGATGTTACATAATAACTTATTATTTATTGTTTATGAAAAAAGTTTGATCTTAGATGATCAGTTATTATTTATCTACATGTACAAATTTTTTTATTACATTATATAAAAAGTTTCATGATAGAGTATAAATTATTACAAATTATAAAATATAGAGACTAAATTGTTATTTATTAAAGTTTAGGGACCATGTTACAAATTTGAAAGTATAAGAATTAAATTTTTACCAACGAAAATTAATGGACTAAATTGTTACTTGACCAAAAAAAAAAATTTAACCTATTTTAAAACATCTAGTTTGTTTAAGTTCAATTTTTAACTTAAGTTCTGAATTTTCTTCAATATCTTGCTTTTTAGAATTTTTATTCAAGAGGTGAATTTCAAGTGATTTTTAGAACTTATTATTTCAATTTTGAATTGAGAATCTCCGCCTATTTTCACTTTATTTGTCTTACTATTTTGACAAAACTAATTTCTTTCCTTTAGGAGTGTTTGAGGCATTGAATTGAGTTTTGAAGTCTAGAGTTAATATGTTTGAGTTAGAAAGTCTATGTTTGGAGTCTAAAGTTATAAGATAGAGTTCTTTAAAAAAATGTGCAGACGTCAATAGTAAACACCGTCAAAGTTAAGTTATTTAACATTGATCTATGAAATTGGTGAACCAAACTTGTCACAACCTTTACCAGTCTAATTGTATTCATCCCCAATGTTCTTCTCTATTTGATTTATCTTTGCAATCTTTGTAATCTTTATTTCTAACTTTATTTATTTTTCTAAAAAATTTGTTGCTCTTTAACAATTGTCTCTTCAATACTTTCTAACTCTACTTCTTTTTGTTGAAATTTTTTGTTCAAGATATTCTAGTCGTTCTTATCAAATTATTACAATTTTGATAGCGCAACTAATATTATTAATTGGTGATAGACAAATAGGTCTACATCATTCTCAAATTCATACTAACTTATTAAAAGTATTGATGTATGCTCCATATTGGCTTTGAGTTGAAGGTATGAGTAGATATTCTTACTTAATTTATATAAAACTTTTGTTTTTACTATGTAAGAAAACTATTTTGTTACATACACTACAAGAAAAAGGAGCTCCCCTGACGCCTAAATCGACCATCGGGAGCTTGATCGTCGGGAGATAGGGTCTCTCCCGACGACATAAGGGACTGTCGGGAGTTCCTTAGAAGTTCCTAAGGAACTCCTGATGAGTAAAGAATGGCGTTGGGAGATGCTACCTATCTCCCGATGTGCTAAAGGATTGTTGGAAGATAGGAAGCATCTCCTTATGCCATTTTTACTCATCGATCATCGATCGGCGTCGGGAGATCATATCTAGTTTAGACCAGATCCTTTCCCATTCCCCTTCCCCTTCTTCCCTATTAACCCAAATTCTAAACCCTATCCGCCGCCGCCTTCTTCCCCTTCTTCGTGCCATTTCCACTGTCGGCTGCCTCCCTTCCCCTTCTTCTCCATTAACCTAAACTAAAAACCCCTTCTCTTCGCATCTCTTCTCTATTTCCTTCGCCGTTCATTTCCTTGTTGTCGCCGTTCCATTGCTTGTCATCCACCGCTCCGGTGTCCTCCAAACTTTCAACAGGTTTACCCACATCCCTTTCATTTCCTTTCTCTTATTTTACGAATTCAAGCCATTGTTTCATTTCTCATGAATTTGAAATCCAATTACTATTGCTTTGATTTATTTTTATTTAGCATCTATCTCATTTGTTATTCTTTAAATTAAATCTAATGTTTCTAGCATATGGGTTTTTTTTCCTTCCTTGTTACACTAATTGAGATTGATTTATTTCATGACGTTACAATTTCTGCAATTTGGTGGATTATGGATGTTATTATGAATTGTGGATTGTGGATTGTGGATGTTACAATTTCTGCAATTTGGTGGATTTAGTTTTTTTTTTTTTCCCCTTCTAATTCTTAAGGTTGCAATTTGGTGGATTGAATCTAATCTAATGCTCGTTTTGTCGTTGAACTTGGAGTTTTTGTGTATTTATGAATGTTTATGAAGTTCGAATGTGTTGTGGGGGGTGGGTCGAGTTTGGTTTAAATAGTTTTGGGAAGAAAGTTTGAGTTTTATGTGTGTTCGTTCTTGTTTATAATGTTTTTGTGTGTTTATGAATGTTTATGAAGTTCAAATGTGTTGTGGGAGGTGGGTCGAGTTTGGTTTAGATTGATTTGGGGGAGAAATATTGAGTTTTATGTGTGTTCGTTCTTGTTTATGAAGTTTGAATATATTGTGGGGGTGGGTAAAGTTCGGTTATAATCGTTTTGGAGTTGAACTTGTAGGTTTTCGAGTGTGTTTTTTTTTATTTTTTTATTTTTATGTTTATGAGCATCGGGAATGTCGTGGGGGGTGGGTAGAGGTTTATTATACTCATTTTGCTCGTTTTTTCGTTGAACTTGGAGTTTTGTGTGTTTATGAATGTTTATGAAGTTCAAATGTGTTGTGGGAGGTGGGTCGAGTTTGGTTTAGATTGTTTTGGGGAGAAAGTTTGAGTTTTATGTGTGTTCATTCTTGTTTATGAAGTTTGAATATGTTGTGGGGGTGGGTAAAGTTTGGTTATAATCCTTTTGGAGTTGAATTTGTAGGTTTTTGTGTATTTTTTTATGTTTATAAGAAGTTTCATGTTTGTCGTGGGGGTAGGTAGAGTTTGATTATACTCGTTTTGCTCGTTTTTTTGTTAAACTTGGAGTTTTTGTGTGTTTATGAATATTTATGAAGTTCGAATGTGTTGTGGGGGGTGGCTCGAGTTTGGTTTAGATTGTTTTGGGGAGAAAGTTTGAGTTTTATGTGTGTTCATTCTTGTTTATGAAGTTTGAATATGTTGTGGGGGTGGGTAGAGTTAGATTATAATCATTTTGGAGTTGAATTTGTAGGTTTTTGTGTGTTTTTTTATGTTTATGAGAAGTTTCATGTTTGTCGTGGGAGGTAGGTAGAGTTTGATTATACTCATTTTGCTCGTTTTGTCGTTGAACTTGGAGTTTTTGCATGTTTATGAATGTCTATGAAGTTCGAATGTGTTGTGGAGGGTGGGTCGAGTTTGGTTTAGATTGTTTATTTATGAAGTTTGGTTGGACGATTATGATATTTGTGAATGTTTTTGTTTTATTGTAGGATGCTGTTCGGAGATGAGGTTGGACGATTGTTTAAGATGTTATGTTCTCGACGTTGTTTTCTTTTCTGTATTTATTGACGTTGTTTTCATTTTATTTTTTCCATGTATTTCTGAAAACAAATTTCTTTTATTTAGTATCAACTTTGTTTTATTGTAGGATCTTGTAACTTTTCATTTATTTGTTATAGTATGAACTTTGTTTTATTTGTTTTATTTGTTTTATTTATTAGGTGAATTTTTTTGAGTTGGTTAATAATATTTTACAGTATTCAGATCAAATTTTAAAAAATTACAAATTAAAAATTAAAAAAAAATTAAAAACCAATATTCAACCAATGAATGAACTCCCCACGCATATTTTAGCGCGTCGGAAGTTCCCGTAACTCCCGACAAATAAAACAAACTGTCAGGAGTTCACGCATAGAATAGGGCATCGGGAGTCCAGGGCGTCAGGAGTTGTTCTAGAACTCCCGACACATAGAATAGGGCGTCGAGAGTTCCTAGAACTCTCGACGCATAATATATGGCGTCGACAGTTTTAGAAACTCCCGACACCCTGTTTTATGCGTCGAGAGATCCTCTCTCGATGGATTTTTTCTGACCAAACTCCTGACGATCCATCTGTCGTCGGGATCGAATCTCCCGACGCAGTTTCCACCCTTTCCCGGCGATTTGAGGCGTCGGGAGAAATGCGATTTCTTGTAGTGATACAATTTAAGTTTTTTTTGTAATTATCTTAAATATGTATAGACATTAAAATAAATACTGAAGTATTCGAAAATGTTTTTGAGGGATCGAGATCAAATTATGTAAGTTATAAGTTTGTGTATTCGATTATTTTTTTTTTAATTATGGATTGATGATATTTTTTTCAATATTTGTTTTCCCAAGATATAGGTCTTACAAAGCTTGGTGATTAAAAGCTATTGATGGCCATGTTGTTGTTGTATTATCCTTTTTTTTAAAAAAAAAAAAAACAACATATGCTGTGATGTAATAATTAAAGACTTTTATATGATAATTTGGATGATTTAATATTTAAGTTTAAGACCTTTTTATTTTTAACAACATATTCATGTAATACTTAATTAAAAAAGTATAATATTGTAATATTTAAATTTTAATTTTTATGGGATTTAACATTTTAATTATATCTTTGAACATAGAATATGATTATTTTTATTAGGAAATTTTATAATGTTTTATATAAATAAAAAATGTATTGGAAATGTTTCATTTAAAGAAATTAAAAAAAAAAACTATTTGGTTGAAAATAAAAGAAAAATTATTTTTAAAAAATTAGAAAAAAGCAATATGGAAAATTTTCTTCTCGATCCCCATGAATTCCTTGGGTAAAACCTCTCTCCAATTCTTACGGAAAATTACGTGGAGGGTGGGGATGGGTCTTCCGCCCTATCACGTAGACCTCTCTACTTAGCATCGAGAGAGTTATCTTCTTTTTTTTTTTTTTGAATTTATAATTTCAGTATTAAAGTAAGTTAGATCAAAAGTATGCACATTGAAAATATAATATGCGTTACAAAATTATGTTGAATATATGTTTTAATTGATGATATTTGAGCTTTTTTAAAAAAAATAAAAAGAAAGAAAGAAAAAGAAAGAAAGAAAAATGGGTCTCTATTATTCAAATAGTTTCAATTTAGTTAATATTATTTTAAAGTTTGAATTTAATCTCTAATTATATTTTAATATTTAATTTAGTCCTAGTTTTTTCTCTCTCTTTTTTTTTTTTTTTTTTTTTTTCTGATCTCTAATATATCTTCATCAATGTTTAATGAATTATTGAAATCTTTAGATATCTGAAATTATAGATTGCTAGAATTACAGATGTCCAAGATCTCATCTAGTCTATGGGAAGAACTCAAGTTTTCTACCAATTTCTCATAAATTTGGAAATTTTGTGACATTTTTCATCCTCTAAATTTTCAACAATTTAGTTGGTATTATGTCATGTAAGTTAATTAATTCTCAATTTTATATGTACCAAAAGTGGGGGCTAAATTAAAAGAGTACAAAAATAAAGACTATATTAAAATGCCTTTTCTTTTATATATAAAATATGGACTATTTAAATTAAAAAACACCCAAACCTATATTAAGCCATAAAACATTAAACCAACTAATAAGTATATATTATAAGGATATATAAATTCATCTGTTATTTAAAATATATAATTATATTGAATAAAATTTTATTCAGGTACATAAAATTTAAAAATACGTGTGCATTGCTTTGGGTAAAATAATATAGGTCAAGTTGAGGAAGATAAAAAATAAAGGCTCGTTTGGATTGACTTAAAAAAATATTTTTCGAAAAATTCATTTTTATTTAAATTCTTATTAAATATATACTTCAAAATCTATTTTTATTAGTTGTCAAATATTTTATTTTTTAAAGGTTAAATCATTTTTAGTCCCTCAACTCAGATAAAAGTAACAATTTAGTCCATAAATTTTGATTTGTAATGATTTAGTTTCTATCCCATCATTGTGTAACATTTTAGTCCTCAGACTTTACTTTGTAACAATTTAGTCTTTATACTTTCGAATTTTTAACGATTTAGTTCCTATCGTAGAAATTATTGTTAAAATTTATTAAGATTTTTTGCATAAATAAATCGATAAACTAATTAGAGACTCAATATTTTTACAAAATACATAGTCTACAACATAAAATAATAAAAATTGGCATCTAATTTTAATTTTTCTTTAATGTCAATGACTAAATTATTATGAATTTAAAAGAATGACTAAATTGTTACATACTAAAGTTCAGAGACTAAATTGTTACAAAATTGAAAGTATGAGGATTAAATCATTACAAACTAAAATTTAGAAACCAAATTGTTACTTCCATGAAAGTATAAGGATCAAAAGTATTTTTTAATATTATTTAAATTAAATATTTGAAAATGTATTTCAAACACATACTAAACGAAACAAATTTTATGGTTGAGGATTGGTTAAATAATAAATGATATTATTGAAATTATTGAAATTATTATTTTAAAGAGAGAGAGAGAAGAAAATGAGAGTTGCATGGATAATTCAAATAGCTTGAGGAAATGGAAATGACTATATATGAGATTCAATTCAATTAATCTTTATGGGTGCAAAAATATTTTTTTTAGAAGTTAAAGAAAGTTAATTCTCGATTAGCTCAAATATTGAATTATTTCATCATTAAATAAAAGAAAATTATAATAAGTAGAATAGGAAAAAAGGGTAAAATGGGGAGAAAATTTTCCCTCTTTGTGCCTTTTTTATTTATCAGTGTATAGACAAGTGCAATGCATGTGATTTAAATTTCTACATTTTTTTAAGGTAAAATTTTAATACTTAATGCAATATTTGTTTTATTCGTTTAAAATAGTAATATTTGATATCGTTTCAAGAAGTAATGAAAGAAATCGTGGATATAATTGTATTTATTTTGTCTTCGGCTAATGAGATTAAAATCACCATAACATAAATTGTAGGCTAAAATATATATTCTGATTTAGTAGACTTTTATTATGTTTAAATTGTAAATTGTTTACATTAGATATAAAAATGAAAATAAAAAAATAGATGGATTCATAAAATTAAAATCCATATATCTGTCAATTTTTTATTATTTAAGTTAATAAGGCATTTTTTTTTTTTTTTAGTTATTTAAACTTGTATAAATTGTTAGGTGTGTATTGTTCTATTTAATTTATTGGGGTATGGTACGTTAATTAAGACAGAAAAATATTTCATGTTTGTAAAAAAAAATTAATTATTATTATTATATATATATTGTAATTTTCTCTTATTTTTATCGAAAGCTAATATGTTATATTTAAAATTGTAATATAGATAGTCGGTCCTAAATTATTTAACAAAGAAAGTAAAATCTTATACTCACTTTAACTCATTCTAAAATGTTAATTTTATAATTTATATCAAAATTCATTGTTCTTTAAAATATTTACTTTCATTCTTAATAATTCTATTTTTTTCAACATGGAAAGTTAAATACATAAATATATTATATATAAAAGGGAAAATATGAGAATTACTGAATTTTTTATTAAATGTAAGAAAATTTGACGTAGGTGAGTTTTTTTTGTTTATTTTGATATTTTCAATTCAATTTTGTTGAGAAGAAGCAGCTAAATTATTTGGAAAAAAAAAAAAATAATAAGCAGAGACTTAAAGCAGTTCTTACATGGTTAATATATATATATATATATATATATTAGAAAATAAGGGCAGTTAGTTGGAATTTTTTAAAGGCAATTACTACTGATAACCATTTTGTTTTTTATTTTTATTTTTAAAAATTAAGTCTATGCACACTATTTTCACCTCTAAATTTATTTCTTTATTATTAAAAATCAAATCAAAATTTGAGAACTAAAAAAATTAGCTTTCAAAAAAGTTGTTTTCTGAATTTGGCTAATAATTTAAACATTGTACTTAATAAGATGTAAATACTAAGATGTAAATACTGTAAAAAAAAATATGGGTGATATAAGTTTAATTTTTAAAAATAAAAACAAAAACCAAATAGTTAATAAAGATATTGTACCGGATTGAATTTTTTTTATTTATTTAAAAAAAGCAATTTAAGGGTAGATTTATTTATTTTTTTTTTTTTTTTGAGTGGCAGTTACTATTTGCCTTATAGGTTGCATTTTTCCTTAAAAGATAAAAATTTAAATAAGTCAGTTAATAGGTGGGATTGAGTTTTTAAAGGCCATTACTGCACTAATGGAAGGGAAAAGGTAATAATTATTAAAAACAAAAAAACAAAACAAAAAGAAAACATAAGGACAAAAAAGATATTTAATATAGTATAGATATATATATATGGTATAGTATAAGTGTTCTAACACTAAAATCTTGAAATAAATGGGTAAGGTGTATTTGTTATCTTCACAATATAATTAATTGAGATCAAGGTTAAGAAAAAAAATCATACTTAGAAAATGCAAATTACTTCAAATTCAAAAGAAAACAATAAAATGATTGATTGAATATTGATTTCAAAGTTAATTCAACTTAGTTAGTAGTTCAATAAAAAAAAAATAGTTAAATCCAAACTTTATGTCCGTATAAAAATGGTTCTAACATCAATATTTTCAATTGTGCTGTCTCTCCCCAATGAAAGAAAAAAATATTATTTTATTTTAGATATTTCATAAATTAATTAAAATGTGAAAAGGAAATAAATTATACATTCATTGTTTAAACATTTTGGTGTTAGTTCCTTTGAATACTAATGGTATTATCAAATATTGGAAAAGTTGGATGTCTTCAAATTATTATTTCTTTTATTATTTTACAATAAAATATAATTATTGCATGTGCAAATCTTAATTACAACCCCTTCAAAATTCAAATAAAAAAAAATTATGTGCATAAATCACAATATGGTAACCATTCAAGACTGGTCTAGTAGTCAATAAAAGTTATGAGTATATTCAAGGATTTAAAGAGATAAAGACTTATTTGATAGAGAATATAGATTCTGTTTTATGTTTTCAGATTCACTTCAATAAATATGCATTTTAATTCGGATTCTGTTTTGTAAAACTGTTTTTGATTCTGTGATCCAAATCGCGTAAATTTTTAAATTAATATTTGTATGTTTTCATTAAATCCAGATTTTAAAATTTGAAATTTAAAGTGAAGAATTATATTAAGCAAAGATAAAAACACTTAGAACTACGATATGTCATATTATAAACTTAATTTGTTTTTTAAAGTAAAACGTGTATTATGTCATGTATTATAAATTATATCATATGACAAAATAATAATTATACAAAAAAGTTTAACATAAAACAGGTTCATGTTAATCTAATATTTAGTATGTAACTTTAACAAGTTTTATGATTTATAAATATAATATTAATCACATTTAAAAAAATTATTTAAACTACAATCCTGTTTTGAATCTACTACCAAATACATATCTATAAACATGAAATACAACTTTGTTTTCATTGAATCACTCGTTTTCGAATTTTCAAATTATCTATCAAACAGGTCCTAAATTAAATCCCTAGTGGTCACCCATCTAAATCTAATATCACCTACCGGCTAATGATCTAATATCATACGAGTTTTCTTGATATTCAAATATTATATTATAAAAAAATCATATATTAATCAGGTAAGAAAATATTCATAATTTAGGGATATAATTGATTCACCTTCACCGAAATGAGTTTAGCTCAGCGATAATTGACATGACTTTCCTCCTTTAAAAGTTGAAGGTTCGATCTCTCATTTCTCTATAGTTCTTATACTAAAAAAAGAAAAAAAATAAATTGATTCACTGCATAAATTTAGGGATAAAATTCAACTTTGGCTATATTTTGGTCTAAGAACAACTATAAATTTGGTCATCAAACTTTCAAAGTCGAGGTTATTAAATCTCTTTAGTTTTAAAAAGTATCTAAAATCTTAGTTACCTGGACTTTTTTTTCCTCATATTAGGCCCGTGTACATTTGGATTTTGTTTTAGATTTTACATTTTTAGTCTCCGAGTTGTGAAAAATATGTTTGTTTGATCCCTGAGTTTTCAAAATATACAATTTCAATTTCCAAATTTAAAATATGTGCATTCAGTCCTTAAATTTTTAAATATTTCTCTTTTGTCTCTAAATTTTTAAAACTACCTTAAAAAATCCTTAGAGTAATTTTTTTATTAGTGTTTTAAAAACCAATAAGCATATATTCTCTCTAAATTTATTTTTTAACTTATTTTTTAATACAAAATGTCATACAATCATATATTTACATTGGAAATCTTTTAAATTCATTTTTAAAAAATTTGAAAAAAAAAAGTACATTTTGAAAACTCAGTGACTAAATATGTATGTTTTGAAAAACTCAAGTACTAAACACACATATTATTGAAAACTCAAACTAAAAAGATAACTTTTCCTACTTTACAAATGTTTTCAAAATCGAAAATAAGTTTTGAAAACTAATAGTAGTTTTAAAAAGTTGGTTTTTACTTTAAAAATTGACTAATAATTTAAGTGTTTTCTTAAGAAAACAAACACAATTTCAAGAAAACAAATGGTTAATAAATGAGATCTCAAATATTTAAACGTAAAGGAAGTACATAATAGATCATTGAACTTTCAATTTTATGACTAGTTGATAAATTTGAAGGAGGAGATGTCTAAAAAATTTGAGTCCAGTTAAACATAAAATTAAAAGTTTAATGAATTATTAACCCGCCAAAACGATTTTGTATCTGATCTAGTCAACTAAATACAAATATCACATCATTTACACATTAATAGCTAATTATCGTGTACATGATCCTTGACTTCTAAACTGTAAGGACCATTTTTGAGGTGTTATAAAATTATATAAACAAAATTCTAAATTATAAAATTATAGGGACTAAAATCAATAATTAACTATGATATGATGATAATGGATCTAATGTTTGAAAAAAATTGTTGTTATCGATAGAAATATTAATGTCTTAATTTTGTAGCAATGTTTATAAAATTATCGACAAAATATCAATATTAATATTGATAGGTATTTTTGAAAAACTTATAAAAAAACAATAAATATTTGAATCATATTGACACTTTTTAAATAAATCAAAGTGCTTATTGTTCATATTATGTGACATTATGTCACATCTCTTTTATTTTCATCAAGTTTTTAATGATGAAATTGAAATGTCAAACCTATATGTTATCAACTCGAACATAGTTCAATTGATATACAATATATATTCGTGAGCAAAAGATTAGTGGTAAATCTCCCTACCCCTATTATATATATATATAAAATAAAGCTATACATTATACATAAAAATACGTATAAAGAAAAGGTTAAGATAACATTTTGATCCACGTACTTTGAAGTTTGTTTAATTCTAAACTATGTAATTTTAATAAATCTTAAATTTAGTCCCTCAAAATTAATTTCTACCAAAATTGATTAAATAATAATAATAATTTTCATGCAAAGAAATACAATATGTGAATATATTTTCAAAATTTACAGTAATACTCTAAATAACAAAAATTTTGAAAAAATCAACAATAATAAGACTAAACTCAAGATATAATGAAAATACAAAAACTAAAATGAGATAATTATAAATATTAAAATTAAATAAACTTTAAAATATAGGCAAAAAAATGATATTTTAACGTAGATGTGTTAAAAAAAACTGATGACCACAAAAATTCGATCAACCCAATCTAAGTTGGACAGGTTTACCAATTCATTTGATTTTGGGTTCAAATAAATGAAACTTTTATAGGTTGGGATGAGTTATTTAATTCATAGATTCATATAAAATAATTCAAACTAACTTAAATCAACCCATTTATTATTAATTTTAATAAGAAAAATATACATATTTTTACTTATAATACAATACAATTACATATATTTAATTTAATTTCATAATTAATGTAGACAATTTATTTTTTAACAACTCTAAAAAAATAAACTTTGTATTTTGAAAATAATTTTTTCATAATATAAATTGAGAAGTTGTTAATCTGAATTTAACATATAAAAATAATTAAATAAAATTTTACAAAACTTTAAATAAATAATTCATTAATTCAAACAAATCCAATTCAAATATTTCTTAGATTGTTGAATCCAATCTAAATAACGTAAAAATTTGGAGATATGGACGAAAATTGAATAGGATGGATGGATGAAGATTACATAAGTGGGGACCCAAAAAGGTAATTTGACACAGGGATTCTAGAACCGTCCATAACCGGATCCTTCCACGACGTACTTAACCCTTAAGGAAGAGTCAACGCCTTCTATTTGACTTTCTTAATCTACGTTCCCCTTGAAGCTTCTCAGTTTCCACCATGACCGTCCGTTTTCACCGACTCTTTAGCCGCGTTCTTCTCCTTTATAAATCCTTAATCTTCCCTTCTTCCTCTTCCATCCATCGATTATATCGCCAACTATTTCGATTTCATTTCTCCGATCACTTCTTCCTTCCATTTCCGATCTTAAACTACCCTCAATTTCCCCTCTGTTTTTGGCTATGGCTGAATCCGATCCTTCGTCGCAGCGCCAGGAAACGGTAAGACTACGACTATGACCCTCTTTTCATTCGATTCCGTTTCTTTCGGTTGATTGAACGATTGGGTTTCTTTTCTTTTTGTGTAGGTGGCTAGGGCAGAGCAGGAGAGGCTGAAGTATTTGGAGTTCGTTCAAACGGCGACCTTTCGAGCGACGGAGTGTTTCTTTAATGTTTATGGCTATGCGAAGGACCGGTCTGGTCCATTGAAGCCCGGCGTCGAGACCGTTGAGGGCACTGTGAAGTCTGTTGTTGGTCCTTTGTATAACAAGTTCCATGGCGTTCCGATTGAGGTTCTTAAATTCGTCGATCGCAAGGTTGCTCTTCTTTCTTCTCTCTATGCTTCAATCATTTCCATCTCTTCCATCTCTTCTTGGCTGGGTAGATGTATCTGTTTACACTCATTCTGTGGGAAATCTGCTAAATATTTTAGGTTAAATTGCAAATTTTGTTAGGGAAGTTAGAATTTATTTCTTATTGTTTATAATTTGAATTTAGTCCTAAGTTTGATAAATTCTTCAATGGTACCAACCGTAGGAGGATTTTATCAGATTTATGAGGTTTTATTTGATGCTGTAGGCCCGAGATTCGGGATCGTAGTCCCAGTATGTCGTTTTGTCCTCACTTACATATTTTAATAAAATCTTCATAAATGGTTCTTGCGACGACCTATGTAACTCTTCCGGAATCCAGGTCCGACATTCCCTTCCATATCCTTAGCATGTGTCACACAGATGCTACTTAAGAAAATTTAGTCCTTATAATTGGATAAAAAATTTTCATAAATGATTTCGAGGATTATATCAAATTTATGAGGTTCTATGTAATGCCTGGGCTCAGATCCTTCACTTAGATGTTTAGGGAGTGGGGTTTGAAGCTGGGTCTAGAGGAGGTTGGAGCTCGAATTAACCATCGAGCTAGTTACTGCAATTGGTACTATGTCAGTTTATATTATATAAAGAGCATACAGTTGAGGGAGGCTTTGGGACCTAGGTTACTCGTTTCAAAATTCTGGTATAAGCATCTTTCATGTTTTGTTCTCATTCACACGTGCTTTAAGAAATTTATTAAACTCTTGGGATCTCTCTAATCTTGTCTCGTTCGTATACCCCTCATAAACAAACCGTAAGGACTGAATTCTAAAATAGGACTAAATTTTATTTTTTTACCGAAGTTTTAAGTTCAAATACCATGTTGCAGATTTTTCGTTGTGATTTCACCACCCCTGGTTGTAGTCCCTTATTTTTTGTTTTGTGTTCATCAAATTGATAGCATAGCTTCATTTATATTCATTAACGTATGAACGCATATGAGGTTTAGTATTATGTGAGGGGATATTAGGAGGATCAAACTGAGTATTTCTTGAAGTTCAAGGACAAAATAATTATCCTTTAAAAGGCGAGCGGCAGTGTTTATTTCTTGAGGAGAGGAAACCAGGAAAGTTCTGAATGAACATTCTCATCCAAATGGAGTTTATACCAATTTTGTAATAGGAAAGCCAAGATGGAGTCTAATGAGTAAAATCGAGAAACTCAAAAGGATTGAGGTCGAAATTAGAAGTTAAAAGATTTTGTATAGTTAGTCAAAGACTCAAAGCTATGTTATTTCACTTGTAATGGTACTAAGGTGTGTTGAGCATTAGAACATTGAGAAATAGTTTATTTTACAGGAAACTCATTTTGTTTGATGATAAATGAGCAGGTGGATGAGTCAGTGACGAGGATCGATCGCCACGTTCCTCCAACAGTAAAGCAGGCCTCATCACAGGCCATGTCTGCTGCACAGCAGGCACCTGAAGTTGCTCGAAGCGTAGCTTCTGAGGTCCGACGCACTGGCCTAAAAGAGTCCGTGTCTGGGATTGTGAAATCTGTGTATGCCAAGTGCGAGCCAACTGCAAAGGAACTCTACTCCAAATACGAGCCCAAGGCCGAGCAGTGCGCAGTTTCAGCATGGCACAAGCTCAACCAGCTCCCTGTGTTCCCCACCGTTGCACAGGCCATCTTGCCAACAGCAGCGTACTGCACAGAGAAATATAATGAGACCGTACGAACCTCGGCCGAGAAAGGATACAAGGTCTCTTCATACCTTCCATTGGTTCCTACTGAGAGGATTGCAGAAGTGTTCAGCAAGAATGAAGTTGAGATGAAGCCCTTGGTGAATTAAGAGCCAAAGCCAAACCTGTTTTTTTCCCCCTTATGATATGTAAAAAAAAGAACACATTATGAACGTTTTTTTGTCGTCCCAATGTTTGAGAAATTATTCGATGTGTTGTGACAGTTCGATGATATCTCGAGGCGTATGGAGGTGTGCTTATATTTGTTTGTTGGTGTTTGTAGTTCTTCTGAGCCTTATGTTCACTTTGGCATCAGAGGGGTAGCTATGGCATTTTATCGTTGAGGGACTTTTCATGGCAGATATGATCTTACATAGTTTTGATATTTTATTTGAAAAAAAATCAAATCTTAGTTCTCTCCATTTTGGTATTACTCTTTGCCCTTTGATTTTTCTAGTAGTTGAAGTTCGAAATTTTGAACTTTCAAAATTTCGGAAACTATGCCTTATATGCTTGAATTCTTGAAGTACATTATTTTTAGTTTATGGGTGAAAACAAAAACTATTGGACAAGGTTTTAGCAATTTCATTTTTATAATTATAATAATTTATGTTTGAAGTGTAGATTATTTAATTTGAATTATATCATAGTATGTGTTTGAGGTGTAGATTATTATAATTGAATTATATTAAATAGTTTGTGTTTAATGTGTAATTTATCTTAGTTTGAGAAGAAAATAATAGATGAAGGTAAAATACAGTAAATAATAAATATTTATAGAAAAGGGAATTTTTTAGCTAATTGGGGAATATCAATTTCAGATTTAACCTTTTTTTTTTTTTGAAATAAAAAGAAAATTATTTTAAACGGACTTGCTGATTTAAAATCCGTATGAAGTTAGAAATTATGATTCAAATGGTAAATTGTTAGTAAAATTTACATCAAATAGTAAGTTATATAAATTTCAATTTGAATGGGTGAATATGGATATAATCAAATTTTCATCCCAAATCAAATTTCATGAAATCTTATTTTAGAATTTCTTTCCAGATCTAGAAATTTTGGGTAGGACTTAAAAGTAAAATTCAAATTCAAATAATCCGTTTTAAACTTATTTTGATTCTTAAATTTGGAAAAATAGAATTTGGATTAATATTCTATTTTGGACCTTTTAAAAATATTTGTTTTAATCCTTAAACTTTTAAAAAATGTTTATTTTGGTTCTTATTATATTAAGATTTTACTAAACAAACTAACGGGTGATATATATTTTTGGATGATTAGACTACCAAATAAGTTAGTTACATTAAAAAAAATTTAAAACACATTTTTAGTTCAAAACTTTGATTTTGACGTGTTGGTTGGCATTTTACTTCGCCCTCGTCTTGCAAAATACGTCTAGAACCTAATCATCCAAAAACACAAGTTCCGTATGAACGTACTGACAAGAAAAAGTTAAACACAGACATTTTAAACTTCGATTAAACAACAAACAACTAATTCTGAACACAAATTATCTAGTACTATAAACAAATTAGTGTGTTTGGAATACATTTGCAAGTGTTTAATTTAAAAATTAAATGGAAGCTTTGGTTGCTATGATATTAAGGCATGTTCAATGTTCACAAATGGAAAATACCTGTTTGTAATGCATCACTGTTTGCTGCTCTTTGCAGCATCAGTTTGTAGTTGCTGATCCTTCCAATATATAGAGGCCATTAGTAAGTCTGCCCTTCAGTTTGAGTGAAGAATCTTTATATACCTTCAATGTGCCTTCTTCTGTCTTGATACTACAACCCTTTTCATCCAATGTTCCCAAAGAAATAACATTTCTCAAATTTGGAACATACTTAACATTTGACAATGTTCTTATTTGGCCATCATGAGTTTTGATTTTCACTAAACCTATGCCTTTGACTACAAACTGCTCATTGAATCCCAACACTTCTGTTTCATCAGTTTGAACGAAATCGATCAAGTAATCTTTGTTCGGCGTCGTGTGGGTCGTGCAGCCCGAACTCATTATCCATTCTTTGCTCTTACGCGTTGGACAATTACGTCGAAGATGCCCTTCTTTCTGACAATGGTAACACTTCCTACCTCTTTCTATACCATCTTTTCTTTTCTCCTTCATTTCCATATCCTTTGCTCTCAATGCACCCACAACCATCCCAACATTCAATGAATCTCTAATGCCATAAACTAATCTTCCTTTCACTTCACTATACATATTTGGAAGTGAATTGAGAAGAATCACATCTTGATCTTCATCCGACATCTTCACCTCGATCCTCAAAAGATCCCTCATGATCTCGCTAAATTCTTCCAAGTTTTCTTCAAGATTCTTCGAGGGATCCATTCGATATCCGAAGAATCTCATCTTTACATACAACTTATCTCCAAACGATTTTCTTGAGAATAGTTGTTCTAATCTTTCCCACGACTCTTCGACTGATTCAATATCGCCGACTCGGATAAGCACATTGTCTGCCAAATGTAATATCACCGTGCTGTAGGCGATGTCGCCCAATTCTTGAACTCGATCCTTCGCCGGCGTCTGGAGAAGACCTTTTTGTTGTTGAACTATAAGTGCTTTCATTTTCATTTTCCAAAGCACAAAATCTCCTTTTCCATCAAATTTCTCCGCTTCAAATCTTGCTGCCATACTTGTAATGATTATGTATTCCAATTCAAAAATTATCTTTCTGAAATCTTGATTCATAAAGTTCATACAAGAAAAGGATACTCGCTCATCATGTCATGAAGAAAAACAAAGATAAAGAGAAGAGAAACCTTAAATCTTAGTTTATATAGAGAATACAGAGTATAACTAAATATGTATGCTAAGATTTTGAATTCATAATATCAAATAAGTATCAATTCACTATTGGATTTAGAAAAGTTAGAAGAAAGAAAACTAACCTTGCGATCGCCGATGAAATTAATGAACAAAGTGGAGGCTGAAGAAACACGCCGTTGCTCGAAAGGCCACCGTCCGGAAATAAACTCCAAATAGTTCGTCGCCACTTAATAGATTAAATCCATTCTGAAACAGAAATTTGCACAAAAATAAAAAAAATCGAATCAAATTAGGTTAATATAATTTAGGGGTAAATGACACGTTGGAAAAAAATATATCATTCATGTGCATTAAATGATTTTTCTTTTTCAAAACTATTTTGTTTTCAAAATCAAATATGTGAAAGAAATCTCCCCTAACCTCGACAAACTCCTCCTCACGGATTTTATCAAATCTTTTGAATTCATGGCTTCCATTCAATCAGGTCAGCAACTCAAGCAATTGCACAACATTTTCAGGCATTTCGCCATGAACTCAAACGGAAACCTCATGTAGCTTGAGCTCGGTGCCCTCCTCTGCTCCATGGGCATCAAACCCTCCATTGACCAACTCCATTCTCTCCTCTCCAACATGAATTCCAATGGCAACGGATCCATTGAATCGGACGGCTCCATCGTTCCTCCTTAACTGAATCAGACGACAACATGGATTCTAACAACAATGACTCCATCGTTCCTCCTTGTCCGAATCAAACGACAACCATTGATTCTCACTTGCTTCACCGACCAAATAGTTTCACTCCCTATCCTAGGGTTCAATCAGACAATCATCAATAACTCGCACATGAATAAAACTTGTATATCTTTAAAATAACATTATATATGTTTGAAATAAATCTTATATCTATACATATGATACGAAACACAAATAAAAATAAATATTTGTAGCAATAATTCTACATTGAATACAATCAACCAAATTAGAGATTATGGATTTTAAGTCAATATCCAAAAAAATATAATCAAGAAAAATTTGTAAAAAATTTGAAACTAATTTAAAGAAATATCCTCCAAAAGAAAAAACTCATCAAATCAAGAGAATGATGTTATGACAAATCTTGCATTAATAAAATATAAACCAAATTTAATAAATACTAAATTAAGTGAGAATTTGTTAAAAAATTTAATTATAAAGTAATACAACATTTAATATGAGAGAGAATGTATTATAAGATGATATAAATATTTTCTTAAATTTAAGTGATATATACCATTTAATGAAATTAATTATTTTTTTAAATATCTCTAAAAGGTTATTACCAAAAACATTATAATTACTTTTAATATTTCTAATTGCAAAATAGTACTAACATTTAATAGAAGAGAGAGTGTATTACAAAGTTAAAATTGTTAAAAAAAAGTTCGGAAATCTAGTTATGAAAGATAATTAAAGTTGGGATTTTGGAAAAATATTGCTTATTAAGTAAGTCAATCATATAATATTTCTTAAGAAATAGTAAAAATAATGAAAATCATCGTAATTATGGCAATCGCACTTTCTTTACATACGGTTATATCGAAAATGACCTTGAAGAGGATGTTTAACCTATAACGACTATTTGACGCATTGAGTTGAGTTCATATATCTAAAATTTATATGTTCATGGAGTTTATATGTCTGTGTTTTAGGTGTTTAAAGTGCTGAGTTTATATATCAAGGTATATGGTGAATTTTTTTTTTTATATAAATAATATATTTTTATGATGATTATTTTTGTTTGGAAATTTTTTATTCAATAATTCTACATTTATTTTTTTTTAATAAACTATAGGTTACACTTTATTTTATTGTTTTTTTCAACACATATGTATTGTTGAGAATTTTGATAAATGGGGTTTAAGGTTCACTTTTGGATCATGCATTTCAATTTTTTTTTTTTAAAAAAAATTTATGCAATCATTTTATCAATTTGTACATGTGACGTTTCTAGTTAAGTCATTTTCACTTTAACACTTTTAATAAAAACTTTTTAAAATAAAAGCATTCATGTGTTTGACAATTGTTTCTCAAAAGTATTTTTACATACAAGTTTGTTTGATTTCTTACATGATAACAGTGATTTTATTTATGTTAAATTACTATAAAGAATGACTATGAAATATTATGAACTAATAAAAAAATCGAGAATTGAACGTTTTGATGGAACATATGTACTTTTGTATCAATAATGGTGGCTTTATTGACAATTTTGTGCGCCAACTTAAATATAAACATTTATTGATGTTTTATATGAATTTTTAAATTAACAGTTACTTTTAAGCTTTACATGAAGGTTGTATTGACAGTATTATGTCACGAATGTCAAAAAAAAAAAAAAAAGAAAAGAAAAAAGATCGTGTGTCAATAAAACCCAAATTGTAGTAGTCATAATTTAAAATAATGGTTGTCGGAGTTGGTGGAATGGTCGTCGTCGGAGGTCACCAGAGTTAGCCCTCAATAGTGGTGGTTGGATGTTGTTGGAGTTGGGCGTAGGCGGTGGTTGTCGATTTTGCCTATTAAAGGAGGTCATCAGAGTTGCTTGTCGGACGTGGTTGTCAAATTGTTGGAGTTGGCCATCAGAGATATTCATCGGAGGTGGTTGTTGGAGTTGGTCATCAAAAGTGGTTGCTAAAGTTGGTCGTCAGAGGTAGTCGTCGAAGTTGAGCAAAGAGGCATTGGTGGTGATGAGGGTTGATTGCACTGTTGGTGGACATGGTATAAAATATCGATGACATACGAAGTTGGCCTCTTAAATAATGAGTTTGGTTCATATCTCAACTCATTTCATCTCATCTTCTCACCCCAAACACCCTTATATAGTGTAACTAAATCTTCCTCGAAAATGCCTTGGTTTTTGTCATGTTTTTCTGAAGGCGAACAAAGCTACTCATGCCTTTGCAGAGTTTTTTCTTTAACTTGGAAAGAATTTATTTCTAGATAGTATTCTCTAAGAGGTTTGTTTGTAGTTTCTTTTGTTGTTATTGTTAGCCTAAAAAAGTACATTTTCCTTTTTCAGATTTTAAAATCATTTTCTTATCATATTTTCTCTCTGTCTCTCTGTCTCTCTTTTGATCAAATTTACTTCATAATATCTTAGAGCTTACTACATAGATAGCTAGGTCTATATTTCATAAATTTCTAGGGTATGTTTGATAGACCACTCATATTATGTTTTATATTTTTTAGATTTTCAGCGAATATGCATTTATTAAGCATTCTGATGTTGAGATTGATGTCCTAAATCTCTTTAATATTCTCGTAGTTGGTAAACATTGTATAAACAAATTGTTATTAATTAAATAATTGTTATTTTATGATCATACACCCAATCCAATAAACTAAGATCCTAAGTTATTTTATGTAATTTAAACATGTGTGTAGAGACATATAGGTGAATCATGTTTAAATGATAACCTAAACAGTCTATAGTAGATAGATAAGGCTGGGTACATTATCCTGAAAACACTACGGATACGACCCGCTTTGTAGATGCTACAAGTGTTGTAAAGTACTACAAATGATTTGATTCCGATAGTTCATGTGGAGACATGTGAGCGAAGGTATCTTATACAAAGAGTTTGTATAAGACAAAACCACAAAATGACTACTCTAATTATATAACGTCATTAATAATAGAGACTTACATTTCATCAGGATAACCATAGGTGATATGACCTGAATCCTAAGTGAGTTGTGAACTCTTACCTATGAAGGCGGTCTTTTAATTTGTATGGGTGAGAGTGGCCAGATTTTCAACTCAATATGCCTATCATTTTAGAGATTTGCTAATTAGGAGTTGGAAATACAACTACACAAGACGAAATTCACTTTTTCTCTGATGTCTGGGGTAAATAGGTAAATTTTTCCCTAAAGACTGATTCTAAGGCTTGAACCATGTGACCACACCCTCTCTTGGTTCGAGAGGGACTTGGTCATAATTGGACTATGACTTGTTGTTCATTAGAGGGATCAGTGGTAGAGTTAAATGTAACTACATGGGCCGGTAGTTTTGGCCCAGTTGTACTGACGAGCAATTTGTGAAGGGTCATTACATTATTGACTAGTTATATCTAATAGACACAGAAGAATATATCTATAGTGCAAAGAGTGCAGCTGTCGGTCTTTAGTGGAGTGGCCGAAAATTAATGGATGTTGGATAATTTGATTAAAGAATTTAATTAATTATCAAAATAGTATTGAAGCTTCAATCTACAGGTCCATAAGGTCGCCTGTAGCTCAACAGGAATTATTCAAAATTAATTTTAGATTAATTTGAATTGTTCAAATTGATTGAGAGAATTAACTATATGTGATATAATTAATTAAATTAATTATATATGATATAATTAATATAATGTATTTGATACATTATAATATATAGTTTATCTTAAGAGGAATTAAATATTTGAATATGATTCAAATACTAATTATATGAATGAGATTCATATAATTAAATTTTAATATAAATATGATTTATGTTAATTATCATAAATGGTAGAGAGGAAATTAAATATTTGAATGTGATTCAAAGATTAATTATATGGATGTGATTCATATAATTGAATTTAGTATAAATGTGATTTATATTAAATACCATGTATTATTGAGAGAAAATAGAACTATAGGTTATATTGTATTTGATATAACATATAGTGTATATATATATATATTAAAATAAATTAATTTTAATTTTAATTTAATTAAAGGGAGACCCTCCCCTTAATTTTCTCAACCAGTAGGTGGAAGATGGGTTCAGTTTTGTTCTTCTACAACTTTGTTTTTGACACAAAGAACTTTCTCTGTGGTTTTTCTCCCTAAAAAACACAGAGAAGAAAAGTAAGTTTTCTTCTTTCCTCTTCTCTTCCTTTCCCCCCTCTCTAAAATTTAAGCAAAGCCCACAACTTTTACTTGAATTCTCAATCGCAAGAGAATACATAGAATTTTCTAGTAGTGGTGCTCATTTTGGGATTTCGGATTGGAGTTTGAAACGTTCGTGACCGGATTGAAGGACTATGCGAAGAAGATTGGCTTCAAGAAGATATAACAATGGGTGCACGTGGAGACTTCACACTGTTTATCGTAAAAAAACACGGTAAATTTGAAATTATCCAGTATAATGGCCCACATTCCTGTGTATATGCAAGACTGAGTCAGGATCACAATCAATTGGACTCAAATCTAATTGCATCTGAGGTAAGCAACATAGTGAAAAAAAATCCGTCAGTTTACATCAAAACATTACAAGATATTATCTTGAAAAAGTATGGTTATTCCGTTAGTTACTGGAAAATATTGGACGGAAGAAGAAAGACAATTGCGAAGATATTCGGAGATTGGATCGAATCATACAATTTGCTATCTAAATGGATGAATATTTTACAAATCAAAACCTCGATACAATCGTCCATTGGAGGTAAAATGAAGTGGATTGTGATGAAAGGATTGTAATGTTCAATAACGTGTTTTGGTCGTTTGGGCTTGTTATTGAGGGTTTCAAGCATTGTAGGCCGCTACTTCAAATTGACGGAACCCATTTGTATGGGAAGTATGAAGGAACATTGTTAATAGCTATCTCAGTCGATGTAAATGATCACGTCTATCCAGTTGCATACACTATTGTACCGGAGGAAAATGCTGACTCATGGGGCTGATTTTTTAGAAATTTATGGGATCATGTAGTGCAAAGAAGAGAGGGAATGTGTATAATTTCAGATAGACACAAAGGCATTATATCTGCTATCAGAAACCCTAACAATAGTTGAGTTGGAGTACACCACAGATTCTGCTTGCGACATGTGGCGAGTAATTTTAACAACAAGTATAAAAATAGTCTATTGAAGAGTTTGGTGTATAGTGCAGTATCAAAATTTCTAGTTAGGAAGTTTAATAACTGTATGACCAAACTTCAAACAGCAAACACAAATTGCTTACGATATTGTACTTCCATAGATCCTAAGCAGTCGACACAGTCACATGATGGTGGTCATCGTTATGGATGGCTAACCACGAATGTGGCCAAAAGTATAAATGTTGTTCTGAAAGGAGCCAGAAAGCTACCCATCACTGCACTAGTCCAAGCAACGTTTTATCAAACTATTGCTTATTTCGTTGCTCATCGTGTAGAAATAAAGACTGCTCTTGAATCGGGAGAGTGTTTCACAAGGTAAATTATTCACATCTTAGTTACCCACGTTTTGATATTGACTGTAGAGGTATTCTAAGTAATTGTCGTATTTGTCATAGGTATGTGATAAAGAAAATAACTTGTTGGGAATAATATGCAACTAAACATTCCGTCAACATATTTGACCATCGAGCAGGGTTGTGTGACGTCACCACCTCAATCAACCCAATAACACTAATGAATGGAACTATACACCGAATAAAATTAAATGAAAGAACATGCACATGCAATAAGTGGCAGAATTTTAGAATCCCTTGTTCTCACGCTATGGCTGCGTGTAAGACCATTGGGGTAGACTACTTTTACTACATTGAAGACTATTACAAAATTCCCACCTATTTGGTATGTTATTTACTCCAATTCGAGGCTATCTCTGATAAAAAATGTTGGCTTAATCCTAACTTCCCCACTATTTATCCAGACGAATCACGAGTTAGGAAAGTTGGTAGACCATGTACTTCTCGCATGCAAAAGAAGATGGATTGGAGGGAACGTTACAAGACACGGTGCACAATTTGTAGACAAAGAGGGCATAATATACAGAATATTCCCAATCGAGCTCGTGATGCGACTTAGTTATTTATTTTTAATTGTCCTTATTGATTGTAATTTCTTTTACTTATTTATTCTTTATTAATTTTCATTGTATTTATACAATGAAGGGTGTATTCTTTATTAACTATCATTGTATTTATTGAATGTAATCACATTGATTTTTACTAAATATTTAAGTTAAATTTAATATTGTTTTTATGGGATCAGATGGACGAGGATGTTACCACATGGCCATACAACGACTCGGTTTTGTACTTACAGCGCAGCCATAGATCTGAGGTTGTTTGGGAAGACGAGCATATCAATGTTATGCATTGTATTCAAAGGCACGGTAACCTAGACACTCGTATATTGAACTATCTACGAGCGGCAGAATTCTACAGAGTCTCTTATATAAAATTTATACAACTAGACTGACATCTGATAATGGCATTAGTAGAACGATGGTGGCAGGAGACACACACTTTTCACATGTTGCATGGAGAGTGTACAATTACACTTCAAGATGTAGCTATCCAATTTGGATTCTCGATTAATGGAAGACCATTGATCGGATCACTAAATTATGATTAAGAATAACTTTGTGCCCTTCTTTTAAGCGTAACCACGAATGACCCCGTTCTTAAGGGAGGTTGTCTAAGCCTACCATGGTTAGCTGATCAATTTAACAACTTTGCCCATCTACCAAATAATGCAGATGAAGAAGACATGCAACAATATGCTTGAGCATATATTCTCACGTTGATTGGAGGATTGGTATTTCCCGACAAATCCAACAGTAGAGTGCACCTGATGTATCTTCCTCTTTTGGTAGATTTTGATGTTGTCAGGACTTACAGTTGGGGCTTTGAATATCTTGCATGGTTATATAGGCAACTATGCAAGGGTGCAATTATAGATGGAAAAAACATTGTAGGCCCACTTCTATTACTGCAGATTTGGGCATGGGATCAATTTCCTCTTTTAGTGCCTCGACGACTCCATCGATACGAGAACAACTTAGGTGACAGACCACTTGCAGTACGGTAAGCATATTTACCTCAGTATTGTTGTGTTCATTATGAAATACTAATAGCTAAAATTCAACTTGTGATTGTTGTAGATGGAATGACAACTATTCTGTAATTAGAGCATCGACGCATGTTCTAGTACAATATAGGCAAATACTAGATACACATACGCCTAACTAGGTAATATTTTATTCATTCATATATCATATATTCATAATATTTCAATCTTCTGGTTCATTAATATTTTGACACATGTGCATACAGATTATTTGAGAGCCATATAATCATTTTATCCAACTATTGCCACCATACTGTCTCGATGGTAATGAGATATGGACATCCAGATGTCCACTCATATGCTTCTTCGTTGTGGAGTGGCATCACCCAATTCATGTGATGCGTCAATTTAGGATGTTGCAACAAATTCCTCAACCTTGCAACACAGATGCCCGACTTCATTCACACAATCTAAGGGGCAGACATGAGCGAGATTGGATTGCATATTTGGCTGTTCAAATTTCAATCTGGGAAAATCATCAAAGTTTGGTTATTAATGGACCTCCTATTAACAATGGTGTAGGTACTGAGCCTGGATATATTGAATGACATTTCACTGTGAGCAGGTGGTACATAACTGAAGCAGGAGCATCCTATCACTTGTTGGTATGAGTTTATTGGTTGTTTGATTTTATTTATTCATTGCACACCAAAATAAATTTCAAAGTCATTAACTTGTTATTCAATTCTCTTTCAGGCCGAGCTTCCAAATTTGTCATTATTTGCTCAAAGAGCCTTGCGCAGACTCACTTCTATATATCGAGTGCGATATTTTGATGGTGATGTTTCAATGGAAGAACAAGGTGATCCAGCAAGACATCAGGATGTTCCTATTCGACTTAATGTTCGGAATGAATATCCAACAATGACACTTGATCATTTTACACATACTTCCATGATGTCCTTTCCCTCAATATTTGAATTTTTTCCAACAACCCTCAGTACACTAAGTATAGAAGAAGGACAAACTTCACATGTCCATCCAGATGTCTATGACCAGTATGTGACATATCGACAACGTAGTGAGGGTATACACTTTACAAAGGAAAGTTAACCATCAAATGTAAGAGGGCGTGGCGATTGTGGACACTATGTGACTCAACATGATCGATCTAGGCGTAATAGAGGATCTTCTTCCAGTTGTGAATAAAAAACATTGGACATATAATTAAATTTATTAATGAAATTCAATCACGAAAATGCACTTGCAGTCTACAACACATCCTAAAGAACCTTAAATATTATTTACAATAGTCCAAAGTTAATATCTATATTTTTGCATAAGTTTCTAACAACTTTAAACAAAAACAATAATTTGAAATTAAAAATTAATATTGAGTATATCAAATCAATCATAGAAATTTTTTAATCTCAAAATAACATTATTGTTTATATTGTCAAAAGACTAGTAATATTACTATCAAAATAAAAAAACGAGATTAGTGAGATAGTTGATTTTAGGACCATGTTTAGAGATGTCTTTGCTGGGATTGACCCAAATTTGGACGCTCAAGTAGAATTTGGGGCATTCCAAAAACTTGGAGAAAAATGATTTAGAATTAAACAAATGGAATATTATTAACTGTAAAAAAAAACATAAGTAGTCAAAGAGTTGGGCTTCGAGTTGTTAAAAGAATGGAAAAAATAAAAGCAAAAATATTTTATTATTTTATTAATGAAAGAGTTAGGTTTCAGATTATCCAACTTTTATAACAGTAGCATGTAATGATTTTATCCAATTTTAGATTTTTTGGGTGGTTTTTAAATTTAATTAGGGAAAAGGAATGATTTGAAGTTATTTAGGGGAAAGAGGTCGATTTTTTTGTCCCCACAATCATGAACCATCTTGTAATTCGTTTGGGGAAGACGGCCGATCTGATTCAAACACTTGTCGCACTCCATTCTCATCTTCTTCCTCAGTTCTTCATCTCCATTACTATGCATTTTCATCAGCTCCACACAGAGGCCTCAAATGGGTAACCCTTCAATCTCTTTCAGATTCACCATTTTCCTCTCCCTCTCTCTCTCAGTCACCCCTTTTGCTCTTTCTTCCTATTACAACAAACGATCCCCAATTCCCAAAGCCACTCCCTCCGATTTGCTCAATCTTCTCGGTTCTAAATCTCAAGCTTCGTCTGTGAACCCTAGCGTAGCGAAGGAGCTAAAATCCTGTTTCAAATTCCTTGTTCCCTTCCATTCAACTCCATACATCGCGAAATTCTCCAGTAGACGGAGCTTGAGGTCGACCAGATTCGATAATCGGAGTCGGAGAGAGGAGGATGAGCTCGTTTGGTGGCCGCCTCAGTCGGTTCTTGAACTCGCTCGCCTTGGTGTTGATTCTGGTGGAGACCCTGGGGCCATCCATCGTACCCTTGATCCTGCTATAATCCCTGTGAGTTTTATTTATTCACTTTAAACTTGTTTACAGATAGTTGATGAATTACACATTTGATCCCATTATTGGGTGAAAGTTACAATTTAGTTGTATGATTTTAAAAGTTAGAATTTAGTCTCATATTTTTTATAAAACCTCATAAATAATTTGATGGTTTGATAAAATCCCTATTAATAGTTATTTGTAGGAACTATTGATAAGAGTTTTGATCTATCAGAAGGGAGTTTCTTAAAAAATGCCTTCTTTCTAACTAAGGCAATTGGTCCGGGCACAAACATCAAAGTAGAAAGTCAAAAGTGAATTCTTTTCGCGTACCTGCAATCTCGAAGCCCAACTAGCTCAAAGATAGACTATAAGGTCCCTATATTTTAATTATAAAATATAAGGACTAAATTCTAATTTTTTTTTTTTAACCAAATTGGCTATTTACTTGTACGTAAACTTTGTAGATGGACTGGTTGGGTTTATGTGTTTAGGTAGGAATTGTTTTTTTTTTCAAAGACACCTTTTATTTCTCGATTTGTGTATGCCAGATGTCAGGTTGATCTTCTCTATATGTATCTTTCAACTCTTTTTATTGGATGTCCAAAATGAACAAAACGAACATTTTTTTACGCAATTAATAGAATTGAAAATTTTTAGATGCTACCGTAATGCTAGAAAATTTTAAGTTTCTAGCAGCATATTGAGTAATGTTCCATTTGTTTAACATGTTGATACTTTTTGTTGACAATTTGATTTTTCTTTTTCTTTCAATAGGACCCGATTGAGAATTTTTAACACATAAAATTAAAACTTGACGAGATTAAGGTCAAAGGGTAAAACTTATAATTTTTAAAAGATTAGGAACCATTTTGTATATTTAGCCTAATGTGTATGTGAATGTTAGAATGTATTATTGTAGTCTATAGCATAAGTTTTTTAATGTAATGGTAATCTATCCTTGAACAAGTTTTAAGTGTGAATCATTATAATCTGTGTTGAAACTCAGGTTGGCTCATCTTTGGAGTATATGAGTTAGTTTCATCAAAAGATTCAAAACTGCATAAGCCTTTTGATTGAATGGAACATGATATTCAAATCTTGAGCTCAAATCGTAATTAGTTTATGTATTGGATCGTGAATCAAAGTACATACTTCAATTTATCTTTCAAAAAGCATGTTGAAAATAGAGGGGTGTTTGACCCACCAACTTTATAAGTTGGTGTTAAATAACATCAATAGTAAACACTATGGAATTTTACACATTTATTGAGAAACTCCATCTTCCTCTACTTTTATCAAGGAACTCCATTTTACAATTTTGTACCTTAAATACAAACTTTTCTAACTCCAACATATTAACTCCAGATTTCATAACTCAATTTAGTGTCCCAGAGACCCCCTTAATTGACACTCTCTCTAGTTTAAAAGCTCTTAACTGGAACTTTAATTAACGATAGAGTTTCTATCCTTGTTCTACTTGAACATTGATATCATGTGTTATGTGGTGATGATAAGAAGTCAATCACAAAATCTGAATAAGTTTAGTAAGGATTGAGAGCCTAGTTATTAACTCCTTCTCGCTTTAGTAATGTAATAGATACCTGACATTCATGGATCAAGAAGGCACAAATGCGAACTCACAAGAACACCATATGGGAGACGCTTCATAAGCGAGGTCTATCTTTACACTCTGACTATTGTTTATGATAATTGTGACATTTGATTTGGACTTATAAATGTTGTATGGTATTTAACTTGCAGGAACTAAATTCATATCTTCAGTTCCTGTTTGAGCTCATTGTTGCTCGATCTTCTGCTATGGGGTTAAACATTACATTGAACCGTTTCGATTTATTTCACGGTCATCTTTTTCTTGCCTTCGACAACAACAGGCTCGGTATTTTGTGAGTTCTTTCTTCCTTTTCTTTTTCTCCTGAAAACTGTTTTATTTGATATTTGGAGTTTTCTTCGATGAAAGCTCCGAGACGTGACGAGTTTTGCATTTGGCAGGTTTCATGCCAAGGAGTTCCCAGCTTACGATGAGAAGGCTTTTCCATGCAACATGGGTTATTGTCAAATAGGTAAAGACAAACTGTATCGTGCATCATATGCAATTCTTTTTTGACCTCAATCTCATGGAGGTGATATGGTTTTGCTAGCCCATAAGCCTTGAGCTAAAATCAATTTTTTACTGCTAATTGTTCCAAAAAGCCTGGAAAAACATGCTTTGTGTTGAAGCTATGTTTGACTCTCCATCTTGTTGAGTATGTCCTTTTCAATAAACTATGTTTAGATTAAGTTCAGAAAGAAAAACTTAACCAGACATTGTAGCCTCTCTTTTTTAGACCTTTTCACCTGAAGTTTGTCCCTTCTCTATCTATTTCATGTGGAAGAACATGGAAAAAAGACTAAACTTAAGAAGAAAATATGAAAGGGGTTATAAGTCTAATAATAAAAACAAAAAGGAGTTTGAGATCTTTGGGATGTAATTTTATAGTTTGCTTCAAAAATGTTAATAGAAAACTCTAAACTCCAAAGGTTCTTTTCCCAATGAAAGTTGTTTTTTCTGAAAAAAAATTGAGCTTTCTTTTTTTTCTTTAAGAGCTGAGCCTCTTGAACTCTTGCTTCTGTTTCCATTTCCTCCCTCCCTCTGCTGAAAGATAGGGAAATGCTGATGTTTCAAATGCTTTGATCTGCACTTTCTCCCTTCAAAATGATTGTTTGCTAATTACTATAATTTTCTAATGTAGGATCTAATGTATCCTATGATGATTCAATGAACTTGAGAAATATCCTTTGGTTGGCACCTATGCCCAGCAATTCTACCAAGGACTGGGAGGCACCAGGTAATCTTTCTTAGTTTGGTTTAGTTGTCCATTAAACAGACTACAAACCTAATATCCTACTACTTTTATTTCCATTTTTCCCATATATCTATAAAATTAGTTGAACTGTGCCTAAACTTACCGTTATCTCTATGAGATAAGAAAGATTTTGTATATCAAACTAAAATTTGTTTTAGTTCTCTCTTTCCCTAATTTTTTGGCAATCTTATTTATTTTTTGTTGGCCTTCTCTTTGGATTTCTGTAGGTAGAAAGAGCCCTTTCCTAGGTTAATTGGGTCCTTTTGGGCGTTGGGCCTTTTTTTTTTTTTTTGGTATTCCCTTCCATTTGTTCTTAGTGAAAACTTGACTGTTTTTTAAAAATGTCCATTATAGGTGTTCTTGTGGTGCTGGATGCTCGTCCAGATGGAATCATATACAAAGATATCATACCTAATTATGTACATATAGCAAGAACTATTTATGAAGGTTTGTTTCTCTAACTTTCTCCAAGGCTCATGATTTTGAAAATTTTTCCTTTTAGATTATAAAATTGATCCTCCAACTTCCAACTTTGAGCATTGTGCATATTTGATCCTTTTAACTTTGAGAATTTTTCTTTTTACTACATTTTCTAATTCTGAAATTAAAAAAAAGGTCATCTGTTTAGTCTTTGTTGGTAACATTGTTGATTGAATGTTGACATGATATCTATCATTTAACTATTAATTGATTTAACATGATGTAAGAAGGCCAAGTGAATGGTTAGACGTCATAATTAACATGGCGTAAGAAGGCAAATCCAAGTGAATGGTTAGACGTCATAATTTAATCAATTTACTTGACACATTCATTCTCTTTCATGTATAATATTAATAATCGATACTAAATAGAGGCATAATCCAAAGCTGAAACGTGATCAAGACCTTTTAAAGCTTATGCTATAGGAATTAATTTTTATTCAACCATTTATTTCATTGCATTATTATTTTGCTTTAAAGTAATATGTGGAAGCTGAACCTGTGATACTTTCCAGATGATCTTGGGGATACTGTGGTTGATGTTAACTACTTAGACACTGGCAATGCTTTTGCAAATTATCAAATCTTCATATGCTAATCATCAGTGAATGCTGTGGGGGAAGAACTCTGCAATTATGATACCATTACTCTAATTTGTTAAAATAGAAGAATCAATTGGAAACCATCATTTTGAATGGTGCCCCTTTATTTTCTTGTTATTTGTTCATTTCTCTTGAAACCATAGCCTCGTGCTACTTTTGTTTGGCGACGGGGTAAAATAGAAAGGGTTAAATTATATAATTTGGTCCGTATAATTTAGAGATAATTAAGATTTAGTCCTTATGGTTTATAATTATAATTTAGTTTTTATGGTTTGGGTTTATAAAACTGTAATTACTAAATTTTAACTTTTAAACCATAAGAACTATAATGTAACTTTTTCCTAATCATAGAGATCAAATTTGTAATTTAACCAACAAAAGAAAAGAGAAAAATGGAACCATGACATGGGGTAAGAAAGGAGGAAAAGTGAAGAACGAAGTTTCTTTGGCCTTTTGTATAGAATTGGAGAAAGTCTATATGATGGTCAATAATTGCATTATTGTACATGAATAGTGAGGATTACAAGTGAAACCAAGTTTTTCTAAACCGAGTCTGTTACACTTACACTTGATTACTTGATCAAACTGACAGAAGTCGATTGAATTATCAATTAAACTGATCAAAACTATTTTTTTTTTTTTTTTAGTATAGTAGGGTTTGGGAATTCAAACGGTAGGCTTTGTGGTTGTTGACATATGCAGATGTTAGTTGAGTTATGCTCTTTTTGGTGTAACCTAAACTAATTTATTCAAGAGTTTTGTTTACATTTTGATTTTAAATTGATTTATACACGTTGAAGAATAAGAGTTATTTCTTTTCAAATGGTTATTTCAAAAAGTCAACATTTAAGAAAAATGAGTAATTGTTAGAAATATAACAAAAAGTTCGTTTGGGATAAAAAAATCATAATTTGGGTAATATTTCATTAGTGTATAATAGGGAGAGAGAGAGGATTTGAGGAATTCGTAGATATAAGCATAGTTCGAACTATATAAGATTACATCTTGAGCCATAAGCAATTTAAACCACTAAGGATAAGGAGTATAAAGAATCCTAAACTTCTTGATCCTCCAAAGTTTTACGTGCAACATGGTTTGCTTAGCTAATTTTGAGTAGTGAAATAGGAGAGAAAGAAACAACTCCCAAATCACCACCTCACCACCTCATTTCTTAGTCTCAGAAATAAAGAAAGATATGTCAGAAATGTTGCAACATTGTCATTTAACAGTTCGACAATCTTCAAGCAACATATTCAACCAAAATATTCAAGATTGAGACTTCGAGAGTGAAGAAATACTCTCAAGCTCAATGAATATTGTCATTGCTTCAAGAGTCTTTACCTCTTTGACTCAAGAGACGAACTTCAATTCAACAAAACGAACTCATCTCAAAATGTTTCGAAGCACCCAACCGAGACCTCTTAAGTTGGAACCATGTAAGTTCTTGTGATTTTTTTTTCCCTATTTACTGTTGTAATAATTTGGATCTAGTTTTTTTCACTTGCATATTAGCATAAAATTATAATGGCTAATAATATTTAACCTTAAACTAAAAAATGTAGCAATTTTAATTTTAGAATAAGTTTTTGCCCTAAATATCATTAAAAACAATTCTTATGCATTCAATCAATATATGATATTAAATTGATCAAATTCAGAAAAAAAAACAACTTTAGATTTTTTTTTTTCGAGTTACTTTAGAAATTTAGAATTACTTTTTTTTTTTGTTGCAAGTTATGAATTTTAGCCTCGTATCCGTCAATGTCATTTTGTTGCAAAACTTTATTTTATTAGAATTAATGAGATATGAATATTTAAAATTAAAAAAAATGAATGAGTAAATAAACATTTTATAATTTTTTAAGTAAGTTAACATGTCGATATCATAATGTGTAAATAAGAAATATTTGGATGTGGATGGAAATTTAAATATTTAATGCTATAATTTAGAGTAATTGTAAATCCGAAAATGGATATAACGTAATAACGTGATAGTGAAGCTATCTGATGAGTCGGATCGGAAAACAGGTGTATCATACACCGACACACACGCAACAAAAACCCCTCACTCGCCGCCGCCTTCTTCTTTCTTCTCCGATCAAACCCTCCGATTCTCTATTCCCTCATTTTCACTGCTACAATCTCTCCCCGCTCTGCTCTGATTCCTCTTTCTGAAATTCTATGGCTCACAATCTCATCGACCGGACTGATCTCTGGAAGAACAAGGCCCGCTCCCTCCAGCTCCGCCTCAGGGATCGCTTCCGTGTCGCCGTCGACAACCACCGCCACAGACCTGCCATATTCTCCGATAGCTACTTCTCCTTCACTCTCTGTCTTTGGCTTCAGAGGTTTCGTGATTTTCGCCATGATTTGCCGTCCTCCACTGTTTTTTATCGCAAGCGAGGTGCTGTTTCCTTTTCCATTGCTTCCTCCTTAGCGTTTTAGTTAGATTTCTTGTCTAGTTGCCTGGGAACTTCACGCTCTGTACGAGTCTATGAGATTCATCTCTTGAAGAAACTAATATTATCGGGCCTAGGGGATTCTAACATATGACCTTTAAGTTTGCGTTTTAATTTATCGATTTTATGTACATATATGTCTAAATATGCTGTAGAGATTGTATGTGAGGAAGAAGTGATTGTTTTGATTGTGGTTTCTGTAAAAGCTGAATTGTCTATGTGTGGGTGGTTTAATTTTGACGGAGACAGTTGGCAAGGATTTCAACGATGGAGAAGAATCGTTCATTCTTCGGATGCTTCAGGCTGTAGTTGTTCCTGTTCTTGGGAATGTTTGCCATGTGTTTATGCATGGTTTGAATCGTGTACAGGTGTTGAAAATGAGTGGAATCTGTGGTTTGCTTTCTTATTGAATCATTTATTTGCTATCTTGTTTTGATCCTTTGGTTTATCTTATAGGTATACGGTCTTGAGAAACTACACAAAGCTGTGTTGCAAAGACCAAAGGACCAACCTCTTGTTACAGTGAGGATCGTTATTAACTTGTTTTTCCATTGCATTTTTGGATGTTAATTCCAGGCTTTTTGGCTAGATGTATTGCCAAGACATGAAGGAATATTTTAGTTAAGAGTATAGCTAGCATTATATGTGCATGCCTGTGTCTCTTGAATAATTTGTGGCAACAATGGAACACTGTATTTTTTCTTCTTATTTTTTCAGGTTAGCAATCATGTGGCCTCTGTAGACGACCCTTTTGTAATTGCAGCACTGCTTCCTCCAAGTGTACTTTTTGATGCCCAGAACTTGAGATGGACTCTATGTGCAACAGATCGATGTTTTAACAATTCTGTCACTTCTGCATTTTTTAGTACTGTGAAAGTCCTGCCAGTTGCCCGTGGTGATGGTATTTATCAGAAGGTATTGCAGCCTTTAGAATTCTTCTTATACTGGCTCTGAAAGGTTTTGTATAGTTTGAATGGAATACATGGTGTTTATCATTTGAAATGTGGTCGACATGTCTGTGGTTGCCTTCAATGGATTGCTTCCAATTACCTGTTTATAGACATGATCAAATACTTTACTTATCATCTTTAAACAGAGTTAAGTTTAGCAATGAGTGGTATAAATTCTAATTTCTGAAGTTTTACCTTTGTTTCTGACGTATGTAGGTGTTGAGAACCATTCTGTATCTCTTATCTTTATATTTCTCTTGAAGAAGGATCCTGGAGAATGTAATATTACTTATTGTGTATACAGTTTCAACGTTTTTACATTTTTGTTTTTGTTTGATAATTGGATTCCAATTCGATGACTTAGGATGCTTAGTCTGGAGGCAAATAATATAATATATTTCTCTAAAGTACTATTTGATGAGTATTTGGTTTTTGAAAATTGTGCTTGTTTCTCCAATTTTTCTTTGCCCAAGTTTTCATATTTCTTAAGTAAGTATTTGAATTCTTAACCAAATTCCAATAACAAAAACAAGTTATTAAAGATTTTCTTTTTTTTAGTTTTCAAAACTTGGCTTGAATTTTGAGAACACTCCTAAAAAGTAGACAACAAAACAACGAAACTAATGGGTGGAAGTGGTGTCTAAAAAGCTTAAGAAAAAGTCATATGGTTATCAATGTTTGGATCCCTCTCTTTTACTATTTGACCTCTCAGTTGCTTACTATTTTCTTTTACTGGTAGATAAAGATGTTTGGATAGATTGAACTCCATGTTTCTTAAAGTGAAGTATCTGTGAAAAATCATAGTCTAATTGGTCTGTGCATGGATTGAGTTTTTGTTTGAACTTTTGGCTTTATTACATTACACTTGATATTTATTATTATTTTTAATCTGTATATTAGTTTTTTCACGTTATTTTTTGTCTTGATGGCCCTAGGGAATGGACATGGCTATTTCAAAATTGAATCATGGAGGGTGGGTTCACATCTTTCCAGAGGGAAGTCGTTCACGAGATGGTGGAAAAACAATGGGTTCTTCAAAAAGAGGCATTGCAAGGTGGACATCTATTGAACTGGTTTTTTGGTTTATAATTATGGGTTGAAGTATTTCTGAAGATCCATATTTTTGGTAGCTTTTTTAAAATGTTATGGACTCTAATTTGGAAGTTTGGTTCTTAGTTACAAGGTATTTAAGTAGTGTGCATTTTTCCATAGATGAATTTTGACTTCGAATCTTTGCTGTCTCTCACAGCATAGCTTCCTATATTTTCTTCTGTTTTTACACAGCCTGTTTACCTATCCTGGCAGGCTGATTTTAGATGCAGACACTGTGCCTACAGTTATCCCATTTGTTCACACGGGGATGCAGGAGATCATGCCTATTGGAGCTAAAATTCCCAAGATTGGAAAGACGGTGGGTTGCTTAACGGGTTCTTGTGAATGACGATATATTTACCGAGTCTTTGTCTCATATAAATATTTATATGAGTCTTTGTCTCATATAAATATTGTTCTTTCTGTGTAATCAATTTCCATATATCTCATAAATCTTTTAGTATCTCGGCAGACTTATATTTTCAAACTATTCGTCTTATCTTTCTTAATTATTCTTGTTGTTGTTACCATGGAAATTCAGGTGACAATTCTAATAGGTGATCCCATTGAATTTGAAGATTTACTCAACTCTGAAAAAGCACAAAAGTTCTCGAGGGGAAAGTTATATGATGCAGTTGCTTCAAGAGTTGGAAATCGGTTGCTTGAAATGAAGCTTCAAGTTGAAAAACTAGCTCACGATCGTGCGTTGGATATGCAAAATCATCAAATGAGTGGCACAGAACGAGCAGCCATTATGTTGCAGCAAATTGATTGGGAGTCATTTGGTAGTGGGAGCTTTATTTCCATTGACTACAATTCTCCCACCAAGCAAGAAACTCAAACTCAGTCCGATTTGGATGTTTCCTCAGCAGAGCAATCTGTTTCTGATTGGAATTTCAGAATGCGTCTTTCTCGAGAGGGTGGATTCATATCAAGAATGCGTGGTTACATCGATCCTACTGAGTTCATGAGTTTTGCAGCGAGAGGCTTGTTCAGGAATTATAGAACAGGAGGCAACTCTGAATTGGGTGAGGCAAATCGGCCACTAAAGGCATGGAAACGATTTGTAGAAGCCAATGCGAAACGGGGTAGTGGTACTCTTAGAAACATTACAAGTTACAACAATTTGACTGTTTTAATGAGATGAATGAATGATCGACCGCTCGGTTGGCCCCTTTGTAAAAAGAATGATAGAAATTTGGCATCAAGATCATAGGTTTTCACGAACTCGATCGGAGCAGATATCTACCCCTGTAATTTGTGTTTTGGTAAAACCAATATAGGTGGAAGGTGAGAAGTAAAGAGAGTAGAATAGTTTTTGTATCCACTCAATCTAGAGATACTAGAGATATGAAGCCACTTATTCAGGTGGAATCTGTTTGTAAAGGTGAAAGATCAAGCTTTCCAATTTTCGCTACATTGCTGGCTATCTAGAACGCTAATGGGATACGTTTTAGATTAAGCCTTTTCCACTTTTTTATGCCATGTTGTGTTGGCTTTATGATGGCCTTTTGACACTTAACCCTTTCATATTTAGAAGCCAAACTATTAGACTCAAGACTTGAGTGTAAAGTATTTCCAAAGTCTTCTGTCTAGTGAAGTTATGATGAGCTCATCAAGTTTTATGTTGATTTTTGTGTTCTAATCTTTGCATGAGATGACACCAAATCAAAGTTTTACCCTCAATGTTAATCTGAAAAGTAGGTTTCAGGTGGTGTTTATTTGTGTTTTCTATTCTTATTGATGTCTGGGGTTTACTTTCAAATATGTAATTAAAATAAAAAAATTGATTTACGATCGGATAGTATTCAATTCAATTGCGTTTGAAAATTGTATCAATATCATTATCATTATTGTTAATTATTGTTATTGTTACTAGAGATGTTCATGGAAAAGGCTTCCTCGTTCCCATCCTTGTCCTTCTATTTCCTTTCTTGTCCTTGCGAAATTTTCTATGGGGATCGGGGCAGAGATTCCCTGCGGGAAAATCTCGTTTGTTTTTTTTAATATATTCATTTTTAATAATTTTGTTTATTCTCAACTAAGTAAAATTATATATATTAAATGAGTTATTTCCAATAAATTTTTCATTCAAAGAAAATAGTATAAAAATAATATTATTATATGTGTAAAAATATAATTCAATCTTATAATTTCTAAAAGTTAAAATTTAAATATTAAAATATCATAGTCAAGCTTTCTATTTAAATATTATAATATTTATGATTTAAGGTGTAAAACAATTTAGAATTGTACTAAATTACGAAAATATTGAAATGAAAATTAGAAAATAACTAACTTTTTATACTATAATTTTTGTAAAAGGTATATAGATATAATAATAATAATAATAATTTTATTATTATTATTTTATAAACTCATATTTTGTTTACGTAAACAGAATATTAGTTAATAATAATAATAATAAGAAGAAGAAGAAGAAAAAGTAATTATTATTATATAAATATAATTATATGATATATATAATTGTCCCCATCCCCATTTAGCCAACGGGAAAAAAATTATCCCTGCTCCCTCCTCCATTCTCTATCTAATTGGGAATTTCCCAGGCTCCAGTCTCGCACGATAAATGGACATCCTTAATTGTTAAGGATACAACGTGAGAATTATGAATTGTCACTGAAGGACTAAAGAAAGAGTGTTGTAAACCTCTCTCCGCCAATCAAATAAAATTTATAATTATTGAAATCGACTGAACTTATACTATTAAGTAGTACAAGTGGTAAGTCCGAGCTGATTTTAGGGAAGCACGAAAATAAGTTTCGTAAAGGCAATTCCTAGTTACAACTGTAAATTGGGGCGGAGGGGTTTTGTGTGAATAGAGTGCTAACATGCATGAAAATAAAAATAACGGGTAAATGTCACATAGGATTGGAAATTCTAGTTTTGAGAGCAAGAGAGGTTCCTAAGTAACTTTGATCATCAATTTCTCTTGATTAAACATACATTTGAATCATTCGTGCACAATCGACTTACTTGGCGCAACCAAGCTCATCGATACTACAGGCAATCGAATTATCAGGGTAAACTAAGCAAGTACCCTAGTTATTAATTAATTACTTAATTAAACTGGATGCTCAATTAACTGGGTTCGATAGCGTTCGTAAAAATCTTACATCTACCCTAATCAATTCTTAATTAAAATAAATGATTTTAGTCCTATTGGATTTGGTAGCATCCATATAAAACCAAAAATAACATTTGCATTAAGATTAATGATTCCATTGTGTGATTAAGTCAATTTGATAGCCTAATTGATTAACCATGTTATCTTTGAATCTAAGTTTAGCATGCACTTTAAGGTCCATGGATAGCCTAAATATATTCCTTATCATACATTTTAAACCCTTGTTACTTAGGCGATTTTAGCAGACGAACAAGAAAGAACACGCAAACTAAGAATCTATAGCTAAGATATACATTCATGATAGAGATGCCAATCCACACACAAAGATACATCTAATTACTAACAAGATTCAAAGAAACATAAAACAAATGCATTGAGTTTAATCAAAAGAAACATCAAGAAATTTAGATAGGTTCTTGCTTCCAAAAGCTAGAAAAACAACTTACCTCCACAATACATTGACAAGGTGTAGAGGAGCAACATCCAATCCATGATTACAACCTAAAAGAAATGTAAAATCCTAAGCTAAGATGCTAGAAAAATAGAGGAAGAAAACAAAAAAAATTCAAGTGTCTCCTCAGCCTCCATGAGTTTCAACATGATAAACCTTAAAAAAAAGAGGTAATATATATAAAAATCGTGATGGCGTCGTGCCCCAAAAATCCCATATTCAAGCACACAGCTATAGCGCCTAGGGGCACTAAGGTGCCGCCTGCGTCCTCCTCGTGCGGGGACCTTATGCCCGTGCACATCTTTGTAGTATTGCGGTGTTGCACCAATACGATGCCTCTGGAAATTGCGCCATGCGAGCACCGCTACACCAACTATCCTAGGGTATTTTCGTCTTCTCGTGTCATTTGAGGCTCATGGTGCTCGATATCACTCCCAACAGCTTCAAATCAACCTCGAACCGCCTGCAAAGCTCCGAGATCCATGATTTGCTCGAGTTTGGACAAAAATGGATAATTAAGCATATTAAGCATAAAAAGAAAGTGAGATTTGTGACATAAAATTAGATCTTTTCGATAGCTAACAGTCACTGTTAACCATTGCTGTTATCGTTATAGTTTGATCCTAAATGGTAACTGTAACAGTAACGGTAACAGTAAATACCACAAATTCATAATTCTAAGTAAATGTGATCAAAGACAATCTAATTACATTTGTGATTATGACAAATTAGGATTTATTTATGATTGAGAATCAGTTTTTGAGTCAGTTTGAAATGTTCAAATTGACAAGAGGGAGTTCGATTATATATGATATAGTTGAACTGGTTAATTATATATGATATGATTGACTTTATGTATGAGATACATTAATTGGAGGAAAATGGATATAAATATGGTTTATATCTAGTGGAGGAGAAAATACTATGGTTTATATGTAATATTAAACTATAGAAATGAATATAATATGATTATATTTATTATTATTAATTTGACAATTATAGAATAATTGGCCGCCGTTTTCTCCGTAACCGTGCGTTAGTGGGAAGTTCCAATCAGTTTTCGTAACTGAAGAATAAAATGAAAATCTCTTTATGTGATTAATAAAATACAAAGGAGTTTGTATAAGACCAGACCACGAAATGTTTAGTCTCATTATATAACACTGTTCATCATAGAGACTTACATTTCACAAGGATGACCATAGGTAACATGACCTGAATCCTGAGTGAGTTGTGAACTCCTGCTTATGAGAGCGATCCTTTAATTTCTATGGGTGAGAGTAGCCAGATCATCGACTCAACAATCTTACTATTTTGGGGATTCGTCTAATTGGGGAGCTGGGAACATAGCTACACAAGATGAAATTCACTCCTTCCCTGAAGCAGGGATAAGCAGGGGTAAGTAGATAAATTATTCCCTTAAGGATTGATTCTGGGTCTTAAACAATGTGGCGCCACACCCTCTCCTGGCCCAAGAGGGGCTTAGTCATAGTGGAACTATGATCTATTATTCATTAGAGGAATCGGTGGTACTTAAGTAGTTAGATGTAACTATAAGGGAAAAACGGTAATTTAGCCTAGTTGTACTTACGAGCAATTTGTGAAGGGTCATCGTACTGTGCATTAGTTATATCCAATGAACACAGTAATATATCTGTAATACGAAGAGTGCAGTTGTCGGCCTTTAGTAGAGTGCCCGAAAATTAATGGATGGTGAATAATGTAATTAAAGAGTTTTTAAATTATTCATGTACTGTTGAGCTTCAAGCTACAGGTCCATAAGGTCCCCTTGGTAGCTCAAAAAGATTTAATTGAGAATCAATTTTGGGTTAATTTGAATTGTTCAAATTAATAAGAGGGATTTAATTATATATGATATAATTAAATTATTTCAATTATATGTGATATAATTGTCATAATGTATTTGATACATTATAGTTTAATGAGAGAAAATAAATATTTGAATGAGATTCAAATATATTTTTTATGAATGTGATCCATGGTTGTTAAATTTAATATAAATATGATTTATATTAAATGCCATAAAATAAAGAAAAGAAACTATAGTTTATATTGTATGTGATGCAATATTAAAACTATAGGTTATATGTTATATTTGATATAACATATAATTTAATATAAATATAATATGATAAGTTAGTTATCATATTTATTTATATTATTTTATTATTATTTGAATAATAACTTCCCCAACTTTTCTCTCCAATCACTTTAATGGGTGGTTATTAATTTTATGGCAAGAGGAAGAAAAGTGGTTTTCTCTTCTTCCTCAACGACCTGCTATTGCAGATTAAACGATACAGAATTTCTGTGTTCTTGTGTTCGTGAAAGCTTTCTCAATCTTCTACTTCTTCCACCAAATCTTATCCCTCCTTACCAAAATAGTCAGAGCCCATCACTCCTGGGTTCTAGCCCCGACAATACCAAGGACTCTTTGTGGTTGTGTCTTTTTATTCGAGAAAATCTTGAAGAAGGTCTTCAAGAAGTTGCTGATTCAGTTTGAGGGATTTTCGTCTTTTTTGAAAAAGCATGTTGTAATTTAACTTTAAATGCATATCTGTTGTATGTTTACTGTAAACTTAATATTTGATAATTAATGGAATTTGGACGATCCACTTCCGCTCAAGGTTCTCCTCATATGAGTTCGTTCAGATGGAACACGAAATTGTATCCCAAGTCTTATCACCTGGTACACCTTAACAAAATGGTGTACCAGAAAGGGGAAATCAAACCTTGCTAGACATGGTTCGATCAATGATGACTTATGCTTCCTTACCTGACTCGTTTTGGGGTTGTGTAGTACAAACTGAAGCCTCATTTTGAACTACGTTCCATCCAAAAGTATTACTGGAACACCTTTGGAGTTATGGAGTGGTCGTAAAGGTAGTATACGTCATTTTAGGATCTGAGGTTGCCCAACATATGTGCTTGAGGGAAATCTTAAGAAATTGGTACCTCGTTCAAAATTGTGCCTATTTGTAGGTTACCCGAAAGAAACAAGAGGTGGTTACTTCTATGATTTTAAAGATAATAAGTGTTTGTATTGACAAACGCTACATTTTTAGAAGAGGACCACATAAGGGAGCATTGCTAAGCTCGGAATTTATCGTCGCCTATAAATCCTTACTAGTCAAATAATATTTATAAATCACCGAACGAACAACTTATACTAACTGGTAGTACAAGCGGCAATTCTGGGGTCGAACTAGAGGGAAGCACGGAAGATTAGTTCCTCAAAGCGCATTTTTAGTTAAAGTGATTGGGGGGGGGGGTTGGTATGGATTGAATAGGTCAAATTGCAAAAAATAAAATGCAGTGAAACTCAAAGATAGAAATGCAATTAACTACGACATTCTACATTCTAGCTTAGAGAAATGGAATGGACCAATGCAATCTTGTTCATTGAGTTATTTACATGCAATTTTAGATTCTTGACTATGTCTAGCCTAATTGATTGGAATCCCAATCAATGGTTCCAATGACCTAATTAATCAAAATGCATAGAAAATGAATCCACTCCATACAAATTGACAAATCGCATTAAGCTCTACGAGTAACGCTAGGATGAGTGTTCGACTTCCAACGTCTAATCAAACATTCAATATGGGTTCTCTCTAAGTTGATAGAAGTAATACTATTCATTTTAAACAATGAATTGCAAGCCTAACTAACCTATTTCTTCCTTTGAGATCAACCTATAATTATATGTCACATATCATAAGCTATCTCTAAGCATTCAAATCACACAACAAATTATTGGTTGTCAATCAATAATAAAATTATGCAATTCATAAACACAAGGTCACTCAGACTTTGCAAGTCAATTCTAGCCTCTGCCTCAGGGCAAAGACTCTCATGTTGAAAGCGCTCAAACTCCTGCTACCTACGGAGGTTGTCCTACTAAAGCTCAGAAGTTCAGTCAGCAAGTTACAAAACCAAAGCCTCTAAAGACTTACTTGACCCTAAAGACTGAGCATGAGTTTAATGGTGTGCTGCTATGAAATCTTGGCCATCCAAACTCTGCTGCCATCTTGAGTATCCATGATCAAAGGACTCCTACCACCAACTATGGTGAGGCTCGTAATCCAAATGACCATAGAAATGATCATGTGGTACTAGACTCTACTACAACCTTGGGCCTTCTACCTTTGCTTGTTGTGAACTCCATTCTATCAAGTGGCTAACTAAGGAAGTCAACTCAATAATTCAGTGGTTAAGCCCACTTACCTTGTCATCAAGATCTGCAACTTGGCTTTCAGACATCCAAGATTGATTTGGAAATCCTATCATACTTAACTGACAAAAAAAAAAAAAAAAAAAAAAAATCAAAGCAAAAGAAACTTTAACTAAAAACTAACTAAGAACAACTAATTGGCTTCCCCGGCAATGACGCCAATTTGCTAAGCTCAGAATTTATCGTTGCCTATAAATCCTTACTTGTCACACCCCATCCCAGACTACTCTTTGGGCCTAGGAAAGGATATGATTGCAGCAGTTATCAACCCTTTTGCTAACACTTACTGCCTAATAACTCTTGCGAAAATAACTCTGATACCAACATGCAAACTCATACATAGCTGATGCCTCTATGGCTAAAAACATTAAGTTTACACACAACATGTTTAGCGAGATTAAACTACTAGTTTCACAAGTCCCCAAAACCTTAATCCTTATGTAAACAACTGTAACATGTGTACAATATTTACAGTAACCATCTAACAAACGGGTTACAATATCTTTGTCCTTTAGTCGCAGACCAGATGCAGAGCTACCTCCTGAGGATTTGACCGCTACCTGGGGGAAAGGAAAACATTTGAAAACGGGGTGAGCTTACTAGCTTAGTGAGTGACTTAAGAAAGAAAACTGATTCTCATGCAAAAGTCTCAATAAAGAGATTAAACTGAAATATAAATTTCTATAGTAACCTTGTACTGCAATATAATCATTTTCCAAGCATAAAGCATAAAAAGCTATTTTTTTTTTTATCATAAAACATTAAATTGTTCCTTAGTTGAGAATAACCCTGCTGCGGTTAAATTCCAACGTCAACTACTAGTCAAGAGAGAACCCTTTTGTTCAATCTCTGACTTTAACTACCTACGTGCACGTGGCCATACTAAGTACCATCATACCTTAGGTACTTTTGCTTAAATACCTTCTCAAATGTCCTTCTGTATCGAGTTTCAAATAAAACTAATCATACAATGACTTTTCTTTAAAGCATGTAAAGCATAACGCTTTGAAAACATGTCTTTAAAGATACTAACACATGCTTGGTGTATTTAAACACATATAGATAGTTTTTCAATAAACTTTCATACATGGCATTTGTTTAAAACATAACTCATGGTTTGCTTGGAAATTACTTTGTAAAACTAGCAAGCATGAGAATAATCTTTCTTTAAAACTAGTCACTCACAACTTTTAGAACTATTCCTCAAGGGTCGATATGCTTCTATTACTGGTATCAATCATGTGGACACAAAATCATATATTAGCTACTAGCATAAGTCTCCCTTTTGAGACTAACCCTTAAGTAAGCTTTGTGTTTAGCCTTCTTTTTGAAGACTTTCACAACAACGCACCTTGCTGTAGGTTTAAACACTTAAGAATTTCTTTGAGAGTTGGCTCATGCAAAGCTTCCAACCGCTCTTCATAAACGCAACACCAATTATGCAACCAACACTTTTCTCTCTAAGTATTCTTACAGCTACATATGTTTGTCCTCAAGGCTTCTTATGTGTCCAAGACTCCACTGCATGCTCTTTTCGGCCTATACAGCAGGTCCAACGCATGGAAAAGCTCAGCCCTTTGTCTGTCCAAGCGTTTCCTTCGAGCTGTCAACTTACTCAACTCAAGCAATTGCCTGTTTGTTCATAAAATTCCATATTCATATTTCAAAATTAATAACTTGAATTCTAGAGCTCATCTCAAGAAATTTCATTCTACAAACTTGTTAAGAATCGTCTCAGGAATCTTACCTCAAAATTTCAGCTTTAGACTTCTCGTGATTTGTCCTTGAGACTCAATTCTTTAACAATGGCCCGGATTCACCCGAGACCAGAACCTTTGGTCTTTTTTCTCCTTCTCCGGCCTTAATCTGATGAAGAATTCTTCAGGCAATGTCACCTCTAAAAGTAAACTCTCAGAGATTTCCAAGACACCAAGAAATCTAAATTTTCACAGAGGAATTGATCACACTGATCATTTGAAGTTCAACCTCCTCTTTTTATACTGCTTTCCACCGCCTCTCATTAAATGCTAGCCCGACACCTTTAACTTTCATAGAGTCAAATCCGATGCTAAGGACATCTGGTAATTTTAATCGGTGATTATTGTCGATCAATACAATCCAATTGTTTAGCTCATCGCCCCATCGTTTAGTTCATCGTTTAGTGACCTCATGCTGATACTTGTCACTCGACAAACTCGCTCAATGCATAGCACACTGATCCCCATCGTGTAGTGCTGACGCCTATCATCTAGCGCAGTACGACTATCGTCTAACGCAGCACGGCTATCATTTAGTGCCCACGCCCATCGTGTAGTGCCATCGACCAGCGTCATCATCTAGCGCTGATGCCGATCGTGTAGTTCCAACGCCCCATCGCTTAACGTTATCTTTTAATGCATAGCGCTATTTTTTAGCGTGACCTTTTGCATCGTCTAGTGCTGCACATTACTGCACGATCGCCTACCGTATTTTTGAGCTCCGCACATTTGCTACACGATCGCCTACCGCATCGCTTAGCTCTGCGCATTTGCTACACGATCGTTCAGTGCCCGCCTACACGATCGCCTACCTCATCGTGTAGCGCCACTCACTTACTAGACGATTGCATACCCCATCGTGTAGCGCCGCTCATTTGCTATATGATCGTCTACCTCATCGTGTAGTGCCACTCATTACGACACGATCACCCAACGCACGCAAATCCAACGCCTAGCGCTCATGCCCGCGCACACTTGAGGCTGGCGCATTCTTTGCTAACCTCTCATGACATTGGCTACCACATGCTTTCCCACGCATAGCTTTTCTCTTGGTCACACTTTGGCTTCCTTCATCACCCAAATAACCTCTAAAACGAGCATGGCCAACGCATGACACAACACTTAGCCAATTTTCTAGCCTCCAATGTATGGGTTATACTTAGCCAATTTTTCAAGCATTACCCAAGAGTCAAGTTTTCAAATGCACACTTTTCTTTTAATTGTTCAACCTTTTCTCTCCAATTACACATTAATTTCCATAACAACCTACTCACCACACTGGTCTTAGTAGGGAACATACTAAAGTAGAGATATGAGAGCTCAGGGTTCACATTACTAGTCAAATAATATTTATAAATCAACGAACAAACAACTTACTAACTGGTAGTACAAGCGGCAAGTCCGAGGTCGAACCATAGAGAAGCATGGAAGATTAGTTCCTCGAAGCACATTTTTAGTTAAAGTGGTAAAATGAAGGGGGTGGGGAGGGGGGGATTGGATAAGTAGAATTGCAAGAAAATAAATGAAGGAAATCAAACATGAGGATTTCCATGAGCAGCGGAGTGATCGTTCTAAATTCCACTCAAAATTGAACACTAACAATTATAGTACAAGAAACAGAAACTTATAGGTTATGCACAATACGAAATTACAGCATGCTTATAAAATAATCAAGGGAAAGATTATACATACCTTTGAAGATTCACGCTTCAAACTCCCTCGATCACGAATGCTCGTTCAGTCTTCGAGACATCAACACACAAACGCTCAAACACAACAACCGCAACATAGCACGATCAACAACAACCACCACACGAACACCGCGAACACAAAACGAACGACTTCTAAAACCTCGAACTCAGCCGAGTTGAGTGAGGACACCACCACAATGGCTACCTTGGTATTCTCTATTGGGATTGGTGTCCTAATTCTCCCGGAGTCTCGTTGTTTTGTAAAGATACACATTGTTTAATGAATAAAATAAGTGTTATTTAATTCTGGCATTTACTCATATCCAATAAACAAAGATCCTTGGTTATCTTATGTGAACTTAAGCATGTATATGTGATATACAGTGGATCATGCCTTAAGTGATAACCTAAACAGGTCTATAATATAAGGATTAAGGTGGGATACCTGATCCTGGTGACACTACGGATACGAACTACTTTGTAGAGGTTTGCAAGTGTTGTAAACTACTACAGATGGTAGATTCTAACCATTCATGTGGAGATGTGCGAGCGGGGGTGTCCTTTACAAAGAGTTTGTATAAGACGTGGACCACGAGATGACTAGACTCTGTATACAATGCCGTTGATACTAGAGACTTGGATCTTACCTAAATGACTATAGGTGACACGACCTTAATCCTGAGTGTTTTGGGAACTCCTGCCTTTGAGGGTGGTCCTTTGATTAGTATGGGTGAGAGTGGCCAGATTGCCAACTTAACATGCCTACCTTTTTGGGGACTTGTCTGATTTGGGAGCTGGTAACTCAATCCACAAGATGGAATTCACTCCTTTCACGAAGCAGGGATAAGTAGAGAAATTTCTCCCTTAAGGGCTGATTCCAGGGCTTGAACATAGTGGCCACAACTTTTCTTTGGAAGAGAAGACTCAGTCATAGTAGGACTATGACTTATGTTCATTAGAGGGATCAGTGGTACTTAAGGAGACAAATATAACTACAAGGGCATAGCGATTATTGGCCCAGCTGTACTTATGAGTGGTCTATGAAGGGTTGTCGCACTGCTGATTGGTTAAGATGGACAAATAGTATATATATGGTAAGGAGAGTTCAACTGTTGGTCTTTAGTGGAGTGCCTGGCAGTTAACGGATGGTGGATCTCGTGACTAAAGAGTTTAGTTAGTTATTCACGTACCGTTGGAGCTTCGAGCTACAGGTCCATAAGGTCCCCTTGGTAGCTCAATGGATTCAGTTGAGGATTAGTTCTTGGTGTTGATTTGAAATGTTCAAATTGACAAGAGGTATTTTGATTATATATGATATAATCGGTATGATGTATGAGATACATCTAGTGAAGGATTGATGTAAATGAGATAGAAAAATTGGTTATATGAGATAGTAAGTACCATGGAATAGAAAAAGAACTGTGGTTTATATGTTTCATGAGATGAAATATTAAAACTATAGGTTATAAATATAGTATGATAAATTGGTTATCATTTATATTTATAATAATATTAATTATTGGATAATTAATTCTTTTTCTTTAATAACCAATTGAGTGGGTGGTTATTGGATTTTCATGGTAACTGTGAGTTAAAAGAAAAATTGTTTTCCTAATTTTAATAAGTATTGAAAGGTTTTTTTTACAAAAGATTAAAAATAGTTTTGAGTTTTCTCTCGGCAAAAAGAAATTGGCGCTTGTCAAGTAAATAACGATTTACTAAGCGACAACGTGATTTAATAAATGATCGTGTAGTGTTTATAGGCGACAGACATCGAGCTAAACGATGTGCTAAACGATCACATAGCTTTTGCTAGATGATCGAATAGCTTTAGCTAAACGATTGGGCATCGACCTATAGGATAGGTCTCCGCCATCTCCCACTTGCCCAATCATGTACACCGTTGTTCTTTCCTCTTTCAGCTACCTCAAACCAAGTCCGAACAGAGCCCACCCTCTGGATTCTCACAACGAGAATACCAAGGTAGCCTTCTTGGTGGTATCATACTCAACTCAACACCATCGAGGTTCTATGGAGGTCATTCGTGTTGTTGAGGAGTTCGTGACCGAGGTGATCGTTGAGTTCGAGCGCGAAGTGTTCGTGCTGTGTTGCGATCATGTAGATCGAGCGTTCGAGGTTGTTATTGTTCGAGCGTTCGTGAGCAAGGAGCGTGGAGATGAATCTACAAATGTTCGTAGAGTTCTGCCTTGTTCATTTATAGTGTTCATGCTGTAATCTCTGTATCAATTGCATAACTGTTTGTTTTATAGACGACTGTAATTTGTAATGTTCATTCATGATTGTAATTTGGAATGTTCTTATTTCCGCTGCTCATGGAAATCTCGAGTTCGATTTCCTTCAATTGGTATCAGAGTCAGATTCTCTAATATTCCAAATTACAACTTTAAATTGAACTCATTTTATAGTCACGGTGGGTTTCTGCATTTGTGGTTAATCATTTTCTACATTTGTGGTTGAGTTGATGTATGTTTCAGGTTTAATTGCCTTTTAGTTAAAGCTTTCTATCATTACAAAGTGTTAATTGTAAGGGCCCCTGTGTTTTTGGGCGTAATTAACTTTGCAATCGAGTCTGTAATTTAAAGAGTTGGAGTTAGTCGAGTCGTTCATGATGAAGTTTCGAAGCATGGTGATGTGGTTCTCAATGACGAAGAAGATCAAGTGTGGGTCGTATCGTGTAGCCTAAAGTAAACGATCGTTGGGATTTCACTAAACGATCGTTAGATTTTTCTGGATGATCGTGTAGTATTTTCTAAACGATTGTTTAGCTGCTAAGCGATGGGGTAAATCATTTACTCTATCACGTAGCATTGGTTGCCTGATCGCATAGGTGCTGGAGGTAGACGATCGTAGTGGGAGCATGTGATGCTCATCGCATTGTAAAAGGCACGCGCTAGACAATTGTGTAGTTAGCTAGCTTCATCGCTTAATTACTATCTATGTGATCGCGCATATCGGATATGGAGACGCTAGCTAAGCGATCGTTTAGGTGATGGTGCTTCGCAGCATCGTAGTCGTTTAGATGATCGTGGAAGGCGAGCATTATGCGGAGCACGCTAAGCGATCACATACCTAAAGCTTCATCGCCTTGTAAAGGTACACGATCGTGTAGTAATAGCTAAACGATCATTCAGATTTTTCTAAATGATCGTGTAGTAAATGCTAAATGGTCGTTTAGCTCTAGAAGCACTGGTAAGCGATAGAACGAAGTGTTTGTTTTATCGTGTAGACGATCGCGGGGTGTTTAGTAACGATGGCTTGAGAAGTAATGCTTTGCCCGAGCATTTCCAAACCCGGTTCGCCTTTGAACCGGAGACTCCTTGTCTTTGTAATAGTTAGCTTTCCTTTTGTGCTTTTAAGGCAATTTTACCCGGTTCATCAACATTGTTTGCTTATACATGTGATGTATGGTACTTATATGCCAAAGTGTTTATCATATAGTTAAAACCCATCTTAGGTTGTGCAATTATTCATGCATCATGTATTATAATTGTTATAATATTGCATGAAGAAATTACTTGAAAGCATGCGCACGCATCATAAAATATAAGAGTTATATTTTACATGCAAATTATCATGCATCATTTTTTTTTATTGTAAATGTTATAGTCTAAGGGTGAATGGAGGCATGTTTTGCTTGTTTTGTATAAGTTTTGTATAAGTATGATTTGCCCTAATCGAATTTTTCCCTTCAGATTGGCCTTTTGGGATGGACCTTTAGGGCTTAAAATGGCGAGTCATGCTTACGGGAGATTGTTAAGTAAGTTAATGATCTCTTGGTAAAATCAATGATGGCTAGTCATTATAGGAGCAAGAGTTGTTTTGGTATTAATGACTGGTTGAGATCTTCTCAATTTAGAGGAGGGATAACTAACCTCCATTCGGCGACTTTTGTCCTAATCCTTTAAAGCGTCATTGTGAAATTAGATGTCACATGGGGTTCATGTTAGTTTTGCTAAAACCTTATTGGATGTTGTTTTGTTTTACAACAGGTATTTGCTCAAAACCTAACGTAGGTCAATGTGTTTTTCTTTTCAGCAACTCATTAGTATTTTCATCTAAAGCTTTTAAAATGATCGATTACTTACGTTGGTAAGAATCGTGTGAAACGAATTTCGTGGCAAACGACCTCGATCCCACTACTTTCCAAAAGAGGAAACAAGACAATAAATATGATTTATTGGTCTTGGAGACGTGTCTGGTAGAGAATGTTGGTTCTGCCTGGATTCTTGATTTGGGTGCTACCAATCATGTCAGTTTCTCTTACCAAGGATTCAGTTTCTGGCAAACGTTGCCACAGAGAGAGATGACTCTTTGATTCGGTACTGGTGAGGTTATTTTAGTTGTTGCTGCAGGCAGGCTGAAGTTATTTGTTGATAAGAAGCGTTATCTGTTACTGGATAATGTTTCTATAGTTCCTCATATTAAGAGAAACTTAATCTCGGTTTCTTGTCTAATTGAACAAGGCTATACTGTCTCATTTTCTGAGAATAAAGTGTTTATTTTCCAGAATGGAATGGAGATTGGTAATGGTTCAATGGAAAATAACTTATATATACTAAGGCAGTTAGTCATAAAAGCCTTGTTTAACACTTAAATGTTCAATACGGCAACAACAGCTAAAAGACCAAAGGTTTCTCCAAAGGAAAACACCCACCTTTGGCATCTTAGATTAGGTCACATCAACCTCAATAGGATTGAGAAGTTGGTGAATAGTTGACTTCCAAAGAGTTTAGAAGAAAACTCCTTGCCTGTATGTGAATCATGTCTTGAAGGCAAGATGACCAAACAATATTTTAATGGAAAAGGTTACAGAGCCAAGGAAGCCTTGGAGCTTGTACATTCAGACCTTTGTGGTACGATGAATGTTAGAGTTCGAGGTGGGTATGAATATTTCATCTCTTTCATAGATGATTATTCAAGGTTTGGGTATCTCTTCTTAATGCAACGTAAATCTGAAGCCCTTGATAAGTTTAAGGAGTATAGGGTTGAAGTTGAAAACTTGTTAGGTAAGAAGATAAAAATACTACGATCTGATCATGGTGGAGAGTATATGGACCTCTAATTTTAGAACTATATGATTGAGATTGCATCCCAACTCTTAGCCCCTGGTACACCTCAGCAGAATGGTGTATTAGAAAGGAGAAACAGAACCTTGTTGGACATAGTTCGGTCTATGATGAGTTATGCTCATCTTCCAGACTTGTTTTGGGGTTATGCAATGGAGACTACATGTTATATCCTGAACAACGTTCCTTTGAAAAGTGTTTCTGAAACACCTTTTGAGTTACGGAGAGGCCGTAAAGGTAGTTTACACTACTTCAGGATTTGGGACTATTCGACACATGTGCTAGCGACTAACCCAAAGAAGTTGGAACCGTGTTCGAAGGTTTGCCTCTTTGTAGGCTACTCCAAGGAAACGAGAGGTGGATACTTTTATGATTCAAGTAAGAACAAAGTGTTTGTTTCCACAAATGCTATCTTCTTGGAAGAAGATCACATGAGGGATCATAAGCCACGAAGTAAGCTCGTTTTACATGAGATCTCAAGTGAGACTGAGACTGCTGAGGGTTCAACAAGAGTTGTTGAACAGGCCAACAAATCAACAAGAGTTGTTGAGATCGGGACGTCTAGTCAACCAGCTCAAGAGTTGAGACTGTCTTGATGTAATTGGAGGGTTATGAACCCATTGGATCGCTACAAGGGTTTGACTGAAACCCAAAACATCATTATGAATGATGGGGTTGAGGATCCATTGTCTTTTAAGAAAATAATAGAGAATGTTGACAAAGATGAATGGGTTAAAGCCATGAACAAGAAAATGGAGTTTATGTACTTCAATAACGTCTGGGAGCTTGTTGATCCACTTGATAGGGTAAGACCTATTCGCTTCCCATTGCTTGCTTATAAGACAATGGATCCTTGACCCCATCATTAGAAATGAGGTTCTGGGCTTTAGTCAATCCCATGTAGCATTCCAGTGGGTTTATAACCCTCTCACTATGTCGAGGTAGTTTGAACTCTTGAGCTGGTTGACGAGATGTACCGACCTCAACAACTCTTGTTGATCTGTTAGTCTGTTCAACAACTCTTGTTGAACCCTTAGTAGTCTTAATCTCACTAGAAATCTCACGTAAAACAAGCTTACTTCGGGGTTTATGATCCCGGATGTGGTCTTCTTCCAAGAAGATAACATTTGTAGAAACAAACACTTTGTTCTCATTTGGATCATAGAAGTATCCACCCTTCGTTTCCCTAGGGTAGCCTACAAAGAGGCAAACTTTCAAATGCGGTTCTAACTCCTTCGAGTTAGTCACAAGCACGTGGGCTGGACTGTTGGGGATGATACCCTAAAATCTCGTTGGGTTCTGTAGTTTGTAAACACAGTATTGAACAAACGCTTGTGATGTAATAATATATGATATTTTCTTCACTTTTGTCTATGAACATTGAATGTTTTATTTTCTTTACCATAAACAATAAACTAAGATCCCTGGTTGTCGTTTGTAACTTAAACATGTATGTGGAGACATATAGATGGATCATGGATTAAGTGATAACCAAAATGGTCTGTAGTATATGGATATATGATGGAAAACTTATCCTGGTAACGCTATAGATGCGACCTGCTTTGTAGATTAGTTACAATTGTTGTGACTTGTTGCAGATGGTCTGATCCTGATCATTCATGTGGAGACATGCGAGCGGGGGCGTTCTATACAAAAGAGTTTGTATAGACCTGACCACGAAGTGTTAACGTCTCATTATATAATGAAGTTCATGACAGAGACTTCATTTCACTAGGATGACCATAGGTAACATGACCTCAATCTTGAGTGAGTTGCGAACTCCTACCTTTGAGGGCAGTCCTTTGATTTGCATAGTTGCAAGTGGCCAGGTCGCCGACTCAAATGTACCACTTTGGGGATTTGTTTGATTTGGGAGCTGAAAAATCAGCTACACAAGATGGAATTCACTCTTTCCTCGAAGCAAGGGTAAGTAGATAGATTACTCCCTTAAGGGCTGATTCTGAGGCTTGAATGATGTGATGCCACACACCTTCTCATGGCCCGATAGGTGTCCACACATAGTAGGACTTTGTTGTATTGTTCATTAGAGGGATCAGTGGTACTTAAGAAGTTAGATGTAACTACAGGAGAAAAACGGTAAATTAGTCCAGCTGTACTTACGAGCATCTGTGAAGGGTTATCGTACTATTGATTGGTTATATCCGATGGACGAAAAAATATATTTGTGGTGAGAAGAGTTCAGCTGTCGGTCTTTAGTGGAATGCCTGATAGTTAACAGATGGTGGATCTCGTGGCTAAAGAGTTTAGTCAACTATTTACGTATCGTTGGAGCTTCGAGCCATAGGTCCATAAGGTCCACTTGATTGCTCAATGGATTCAAGTTGAGAATCAATTTTTGGGTCAGTTTGGTGTTATTGAAGCCCTTGAATGTCGGTTTTAAACCGACATTAAAGGAAACGGACATTAAAGGCCTTTAATAACACTATCTTTAATGTTGGTTGCCAACCTACATTAAAGCCCTTTAATGACGGTTTAAAACCGTCATTAAAGCCTGAATTTCTTCTAGTGAGAAGATGACCAAGTGTTGGTCGGGTCATGTAAACGATGGGGTAAACGATCATAGAGTATTGGATACTCGAGAGTAGGTTGACATGCGCGCACTAGAAGATCGTGTAGCTCAGCAAGCTTTATCGCTTAGTTCCTGACTACACGATCGCGGAGTCAAATGTTTACTTATCCCTTGTTAAGTGATCACCTAGACGATCGTGCTTCACAGCAACGTTTTCGTCTAAACGATCGTATAGGACTCGCATGTATTGTCTTGTGCGATAAATGATCAGGTACCTCATTCTTCATTGTATAGTTATTGGTACTCGATTATGGCTAAATGATCGTATACCCTGCCGCTGCCCGAGCAGTTCAAGACCTGATTCGCCTTTGAACCGGTTTGCTCGATGGAATATGTAATAGATAGAATTTTTATTTTCGATTTTGAGACGGCTCATCCCCGTCCATTAATCTTTGTGGATGTACGTAGGATGTATGTTTAATTATATGTCATATGGTATGCCATATAGAAGAAATCCCACCTTAGGTTATGCGTTGGTCATGCATCATCTCTTTATTATAAGTGCTATGATTTAGAGAAGCATGATTTAAATTACATAAGAGCATGCTCATGCATCATATAATATAAGAGTTATATTTATGAATGCATAAAGCGTAGACATGCATCATCTTATATTATAAGTGTTAAGTATAAGGGTGTATGGAAGCATGTTTGCTTGGTTCATTACTTGTATATAAAAGTTATGTATAGTAATGAACGGACATTACATGAAGCATGACACATAAGTTGAATTTATAAGTGTTATAAATACCTAGTTGTTTGGCAATGTGTATGGTTTTAGTTATTTTTTTTATAAAGGTTATAAGGAAATTAGAACCAAAACCTATAAGAAAGACATGCATGCGAATTTAGATTTAAATCATGATTTTAAAAGTGTTTTAAAACTTGGTGGAGATAGACCTAAGATCATGGTTCTAATAAGATTAGCAACCTAGGCTTTAATCTTTTAATCAGTTTAATAGGATTAAATTGACTAATAAAAGGTTAAAGTGTAGAAAATCTATCTATAAGGGACCTTTTGTCTAAGGCGAGTTCTGTCTAGGCTGGGGTATTTAAGGTGACAGAAACTAAACACCCCTACTTGGGAACCTACCTGGAAAGGTGAATTAGATAGATTTGATGCATGCATGAAAATTTGAGGATAGTCCATTAAAGAGTTTAATGTGACTACTTGAACTTGTTTAATTTCAAAGACAAAATTTGTCTTTGAGCAGATTAAAATCAGTAGTCGGAGGGTCTAAGTTGATGAACCCCTAGGTAGAACATTCAATGGGAGGTACTTGGGGTATCTGATACTTCATTTAAACCTCTCGCTTTTCTCCCTTTATAGTCGATATCATGAGATCTATCCTCGACCTTGTGGCACCCTGGGAGTATCCTCCTAAGGGATGGTGTTTGGGTAGGTCAATATCAAGGTGGATGGAGAGAATGTTCATAGTAAGTGGGCACGAGACGTGTAATAGCATATCCCACGGTCTCTCTTTTTAGGTTGGATAAAGTTCCTATGCTTCGCCTCGAGGCACCCTGGAAGTGTCCTCCTATAGGATGGCACTTTTGCACGTTTCTTTATCTGATCTCTTGTATAGGATAAGTTCGTTTAGTCTCTTGTCCTAATATGCTTTTTCCCTATGGTGGACTGATGCGTTATTTTATTAAGTGTGGAAAATGTGGATGATATGTGTTGATGGATAGCGTTGTGCACTCAAGTTTCCCCAGCGGAATCCAAGTGTAAATTCCTTTGAGTTTCCTGGTAAGTCCAGGGTCCATCACAAGGACTTGTGAAAATAGTTTGCGTTGATAATTTTCTTATGAAAACTTGGCAGTAATCGGTAAAATAAATAAGGTAGTTGGTGTTGTTGTGTTAATGAAAATAATAATAAATGCGACAGAGTTCGAAAAGAGTTGGTAATGGGAAATACGATGGATATGCGGTGAACGGGTTGAGAAGGGTTTCGGCTAACACTCCCTAGGTTGCATTCATGCCTTGCGATCATGCAACATGCATACAATAGTAAACCACCTTTCGGCGTGAATGCCACGGCTTCTAAGGCTAGAATGCATGCGATAAATATGCGATAAGTCTATAGGGTTTACACATAAACCTCTATTTCTATTCATGCAATGACAACATGACATTCACACAAATATGCGACCACATAATATCACTCCTATTCCTAGGATGCATGTGATGCAAGTTGACAAACAGAGCTTATCTCTAAGTCCCTATTTCTTGTTTATGCAGGCTTAATCTTGCTCTTTCATGTCAGATTCTAACCTAGCTCTCTCGGGACATTAGGTTCTTTATTTAGATTCTCTCTCGAGCAACTCTAAAGGGATGTTTCGCACAACATAAAACAAGAAAATCACAAGTAATGAACTTCCTAGATCATGTTAGCTTAGTTCTTCTCAACCCATTCAACTAGTTTAGCTACTCATGCGTATTAAGAGAGTGAGCAGATGTAGAAATAGAACTTCTATTGAATAGATAAAAGATGAAGTACAGAATAACAATGCAAGTATAGTAAAGAGCCTGGAGCAATTTCTTGCCACTAGGTGTTACACTGTTCTACTCGTGCTCTAAAGATATTCTCGCTTTCACGAGGGTTAACCCGCTCTCTGCTCTTACGCCCCAAGGTTCTCTCTTGAGCTGCGCTCCATCGTGAAATGGGAAAGAAAACTATGAACATAGATGTGAACTTATAAAGTGATGGAGTAATCGACTGCTTCAACCCCTTCTCTGAAGAATGCATTTGGTATTTATTGGGTATCAAAGGTAAAAGGCGGCTTCTCTTTCCTGGTTGTACAGATGGGATAGTTTTAATTCCTGACTGATGCGGATAGTTGTCACCGATAAAGCTGAATGTACTTTGTGACCCTGTCAAATTAATTTGGATCTCTGAAGAATGCATTTGGTATTTATTGGGCATCAAAGGTAAAAGGCGGCTTCTCTTTCCTGGTTGTACAGATGGGATAGCTTTAATTCCTGACTGATGCGCCGGATAGTTGTCACCGATAAAGCTGAATGTACTTTGTGACCGTTATCGGCTGTCAAATTAATTTGGATCCGACTGTTGTTAGTTTTCTGTCCCATCAATCTTAACTATCCTTTCATCTGGATGCGTCCACCATGTTGCGGTGATTCTTCTTGGGTGGATGTTGCGAGCACGATCAATGCAAAGTCTTACGGTGAAGTTGTGCTCGACTGATGTACTCCTATGATCGCATTCTTTGCATTGCGTTAATGCATATTCTGCACAAAAAATAGACAAATCAATAGTTCCAATGTGCTGACGCATGCGACTGCAATATTATAGAATTTATGCTTAATGAACGCAATTTAACATATTCTATCAACGCAATCCAACATTGTTTAAGAACTTAGCACTATGATAATGTGCATTTCTGCCTGTTATCACACTCCCAAATTTAAACAATGCTTGTCCTCAAGCATAAGCTAACGATTCATTTAGCAAGTCCACTGCAAAGTTCTTTTCCTAGATTTCTCAAGGATACTTCATTCAAATCCTATATACTAGAATTTTCTTAAGTCTTATTCAAGTCTACTCTTAAAATATTTCTAAGACCTAGGGACTGCAAGTTTAACTTTCAAAAGGACTTTACTAAATTTTGGAACATCGCATGATTTATTTCAAAAAGAAAATTTTCTACCGGGATGACAAAAGATTTATCCTTGCACAAAAATTTTCTTTATTGCTATTTTTTTTCTGACCTTGCGCTGATCCGAGTGCCTTGCCTTCGTTTTTGCTTGCCCCCACGGATGTCATGCGGACATCCAACTACGAGCAATGCACTCTTTCTCAGACTAAAATCATACCGATTTGGTATTGGAGTTGCGATCATTGATTTATGCATTGATCCTGGTAACTTACTTTCGTTTTGGTTTTCCCCCACGTGTGTCATGCAGACATCCAACTACGGGTAAGTGCCTTTCACAACTTAACTCTTATCAACATGGGTTTCCCTTTTGCGTTAACAGTGGAGTTGTTATTCTCAAAAATGTTTTTTTTTTTTTTATAGAACCGAAAATAGCAAGGTCGAAAATAAATACCTCACCCCCAAATTTAAAATATGGCGATGTCCCCATTGCCAAAAGATTAAAATAAGTTATGCGATGTTCTAGAATACATTGTAAAGAGAGTTTGAAAGAAAGCTAAAAAACCCCTAACTTCTAGAAATATTTTATGAGGTGACTATCTTAAGATTAAGTTGACTCTAATATATACAAAAGAAATAGAAGCATATTTTTCATCAATTAAATCTTACTTAGCAAAGAAATAGAATGCAGTAAACTACTAAATTTATCTACTTGTTAAATGATTGCAGTAATCAAGAAGGATGCGGTGATAAAACTTCGAAAAGAGAAATACAATGTGATAGCGCAAAATTTGAAATAAAGATAAGGAAAGGTACACCCCCAAATTTAGCGCTGTCGCCCGCATTGTATTGACGCATCTACCTTGCGGCGATCATTCTTTGTTGGGTTGCGGTAATGGAATAAGACCAGTGTTGCTTTGCGTACATTCTCGCAATCTAGCACCTCGATCGTTGTAAGGAAAACAAAGAGAGGGTCAAATTATTTTAACCAAAAGAAAAATCGTTAATGCAATTTTTTTCTTTTTTTTTTTTTAGAAAACTGAAAAGATGGCTGAAAAGTTAGTGAAGATTCTGAGTAGTGGAGAAAAGAGTTGAAGACTTGAACTTTTCCAAAACTTGCATCCCTGAGAATTTACGATCATTTGACAACGCAGGGACCACCTACTTCCTTCTTTATTCAAAGTTTCTTAGTTCCATGGAGTCAACTTGGCGATGCCAGTCTTCTCCATGGTATACCTTTACTCGCTGCCCATTGACTTTGAATATGTTGGCACCGTCGTCATTTGATAATTCCACCGTGCCATGCGGAAGTACTTGTCGAATTATGAACGGTCCGGACCAATGAGACTTTAGCTTTCCCGGGAAGAGTCGCAGACGTGAATTTAAAAGCAAGGCTTTCTGTCCGACTTGGAGGTTCTTGCCGCATATGCGTTGATCATGCCAGCGCTTGGTGCACTCCTTATAAATTTTCGCATTTTTATATGCGTTGTTTCTCCATTCTTCTAGCTCAACCAATTTCATTTTCCGCGCTTCCCCTGCTTCCTTTAAATCAAAATTCAGTTTCTTGACCGCCCATAATGCTTTATATTCCAGTTCAAGGGCAAGTGACATGCTTTGCCGAATACCAACGCATAGGGGGGCATGCCTATAGGTGTTTTAAATGCAGTCTGGTACATAACGCATCATCAAGCTTCATTGCCCAATTCTTTCGCGAAGGTTTGACTACCTTCTTAAGTATCAATTTAATTTCCCGATTGGACACTTCAGCTTGGCCATTTGTGGCCACTTTGTGGAAGATGTTGTACTTGTGCAGCAGCTCCTTTATATTGTGGTTGACAAAGTGTGATCCTTCATCACTTATGATAGCATGAGGAGTGCCAAAACACGTGAAAATTTTTTTCTTCAGGAACTGGAAGACTACTGCCGCATCACTTGCAGTGCATGTAACTGCCTCTACCCACTTGGAGACATAGTCAACGACGAATAAAATATAGTGCTTACTGTTTGAAGGAGGGAATGGTCCTATGAAATAAATCCCCCATACGTCGAATAATTCCAACTCCAGGATAGTATTCATCGGCATTGCATTCTTCCATGAAATGTTGCCAGTGCGTTGACATCGATCACATTTCATTGCATAGTTAGTAGTATCCATGAATAATGAAGGCCAAAAGAATCCACTTTGCAAAACTTTGGTGGCAGCACGTTGTCCTCCAAAGTGCCCTCCATATGGCGAATCGTGGCACTGTGACAATATGCGTTGTTGAGCAGTATCTGGGACGCATAATCGAATGATTTGGTCTGCACCTCTTTTATACAGATTCGGCTCATCCCAATAATAGTGTCTGCATTCATTCTTGAGCTTCTTCCGTTGATGGTAGGTGTAATCTTCAGGAAATTTTTCATAGACCAAATAATTAACGATGTCTGCATACCAGAGAAATTATTCTATGCGAAACAGCTGCTTGTCCGGGAACACTACACTCACTTCAGATTCATTGCGGTCAACCTCAAGATTTTCCAGTTTGGACAAGTGATCCGCAACTTGATTCTCTATCCCCTTTCGATCAATTATCTCGATATCAAATTCTTGAAGGAGAAGAATCCATCTGATCAATCTCGGCTTTGCGTCCTTCTTTATCATCAAATATTTGGTTGTCGAGTGATCAGTATGAATGAGTACCTTGGTTCCCAACAAGTATGTCCGAAATTTTTCCAACGCAAAAATCACAACCAGGAGCTCTTTTTCAGTGATGGTATAATTAATTTGAGTAGGGTTCAGAGTTTTACTCACATATGTGATGGGGCGCAAAATTGTTTTCTTCTTTTGCGCTAATGCGGCTCCCATCGTATACCCGCTTGCGTCGCACATGATTTTGAACGGCAGTGTCCAATCCGACGCAATTAAGATGGGTGTGGTAATCAGCGCATCCTTTAAAATTCGAAATGCATCGAGGTAATTGTTGTCAAAATCAAAATTTCTGTCTGCCTCTAGTAACGCACTCAATGGTCTTGTTATCTTAGAAAAGTATTTAACGAATCGTCTGTAGAATCCAGCATGCCCCAGGAAGCTTCGTATTGCCTTCACGTTGGTTGGAGGTGGAAGATTTTCAATTGCGTCAATCTTTGATTTGTCCACCTCCAACCCTTCTCGAGAGACCTTGTGCCCCAACACTATACCCTCTGTCACCATGAAGTGACATTTTTCCCAGTTAAGCACTAGGTTCGTCTCTTCACATCTTTTCAGAATTTTCTCCAAATTGGCCTAGCAGACTTCATAAGTATTCCCATAAATGGAGAATTCATGCATAAATATTTCTACTGAGTTCTCGAGATAATCTGAAAAGATTGCCATCATGCATCTCTGGAACGTGCTTGGTGCATTGCAGAGGCCGAACGACATGCGCGAAAAGCGAATGTCCCATATGGGCAGGTGAATGTGGTCTTGTCTTGGTCTTCAGGAGCTATCATGATCTGGTTGTACCCGGCGTATCCATCCAAGAAACAGTAAAAATCATTCCCTGCCAATCTATCCAGCATTTGATCGATGAATGGCAGAGGGAAGTGATCTTTCTTTATGATCGCATTCAATTTGCGGTAGTCCCTACAGATGCGCCATCCAGTGATGGTGCTCTGCAGTATTAATTCATTGTTCTCATTGAGGACTACCATCATTCCGCCCTTCTTCGGCACACATTGCACGAGGCTGACCCACGTGCTATTTGCAATGGGATAGATAATGCCCGCATCCAGCCACTTGATAATCTCTTTTTGACGACCCCTTTCATCGTAGGGTTAAGTCTACGTTGATTCTCAATTGTTGCTTTGTGGTCGTCCTCAAGACGAATGTGGTGCATGCAATACATGGGGCTAATTCCTCTGATATCAGCGAGCGTCCAGCCGATTGCTCGTACATGCTTTTTAAGAATGCTCATCAATGCATTCTCTTGATCTGCGTTAAGCACAGAGGAAATTATTACTGGCAGCTTCTTATTCTGCCCCAGAAATGCATACTTCAGATGAGTTGGTAGGGTTTTTAGTTCAAGGGCTGGTGGCTCTACGAGAGAAGGTTGTGTTATTTTTCTTTCTTCCTTCGGCTCTTCTTCTTGGGTTGCGATCGACCCTTCTTCCTCGTTCGTTTTTGCTACAATCGCATTGCAGGTAGCTACGGATGTGTCGAGATCCTCTTCTTCATACTTCTTATCAGATTTTCTTCCTCAATCAAATTCAAGTCATCTTCCGAATCTGTCAGGTCTGCCTCATCAGGAAATTTCATTGCACGAATTATATTAAATTTAAGCTTCTGTCCGTTAATGCTCAAAGTGATCTTGCCCTTGTGCACATCAATTTGAGCACGACCCGTTGATAGGAAGGGCCGCCCCAAATGATGGGAACATCTTGATCGGCCTCATAATCTAGGATGATGAAGTTAGTTGGCAAATTAAATTTATCAATTGTGATCAGCACGTCCTTCATCTTACCCTCTGGATGAACCAGAGATCTGTCGACCAGTTGGAGAGTCACGGATGTGGGCACAAGTTGCCCCACATTTAGTTGTCAAAAGATTGACAGCGGCATCAAATTTATGTTGGCCCCTAAGTCACACAGGGCTTGCCTAATATAGAGTCCTCCTATGGAGCAAGGAATAGTGAAGCTCCCAGGATCGCTCATCTTCGGTGGGATAATAGATTTGGAACTTTGCGTTAGTGCCACCGTGGCAAATTTTCCAGCGCCTCTTTTCTTGGTTACCATGTCCTTCAGAAACTTGGCATAGGCAGACATTTCCTCAATCGCTTCACTGAAAGGAATGTTAACATGTAATTACTTTAACATAGATAGAAAGCGTTGGTACTATACCTCTTCGTTTTTCTTTTTCTTTAACCTCTGAGGGAAAGGTGGTAACTGGACTTTCACGATTTTCGTTTCATTTGACTTTGAGGTTGACGCAATCTTAGGTTCTTCTGCTTCATTTTATTTTTCTTCTCATTGTGTTGCCGCAATCTCAGGTTCAGCTGTGATGGAGGTTGATCTGTTCTACTCCTTCTTTTCTCCTTCCACATTCTTTCCACTGCGCAATGTCACAACCTGACATTGCTCCTTACCTGAACCCCCTGGGTTGCATGGAAGCTCGGTTGAACTTGGCAACACCACTTGCGGTCTACTTTTGAGCTCATTTGCAATTTGGCCCATTTGCAATTCAAGGTTGCAGATGGACGTAGCCTGACTTTGAAGCACAGTCTCATTTTTCTCTATATATTGCTTCAATAGGCCTTCTAGGGAAGAAGATTGTGGTGTTTGCTGTGAGCTACTTGCTTGGGCTCTCTGTTGACCATTGCTGCGTTGAAAGAATGCTGGTGGCCCTTCTTTTTGTGCCACAGATTGAATGCTGATTCTTCCAAACAAAGTTTGGGTGGTTTTTCCACCCGGGGTTGTAGGTATTGGAAAAGGGGTTGTTCTTTACAAAATATACAGACTGTGGGTTTTGTGGACAATCTTCCATCGCTTGTCCATTACCGTAAGTCGCACACCTTGTAGTGTTTTGACTTATTGCATTGATTTGGCCACCTTATGGTGTTAGGCTACTGATCGTCATTCCTTGAATCAAATTCATCATTGCGGTCATTTGGTTTTGCAATGAAACAATAGCACCGTTATTTGCGTTAGAGTCTTTGAGTCTTAATCTCTAGTCGCTCTTCCTCCAGTCTTCATGATTCTTGGAGATGTGATCTAGGATATTCTTCGCCTCATCATAAGTCTTGTCAAGCAGACCACCAGCTGCTGCCGCATTGGCAGTGGTCTGCGAAGCAGGATTCAAACCGTGGTAGAAAATTTCCATTTGAAGGCAGTCTGGCAGCCCATCATGCGGACAATCTCGGACCAACCTTTTAAATCTCGCCTAGGCATCGCTGAGCGATTCTTCCATATCTTGTTCAAATTTAGTAATAAGCTTTCTCTGTCTAGCATTCTCTGTAGGTGGGAAATACTTCTTCATAAACTTCTCCACCACTTGCTCCCAAGAAGTGATCTCTCCTGGTTCGAGTGAGTAGGCCCATTTCCTAGCCTGATCACAGAGAGAAAATGGAAACAGCGTTAGTCGAACCTCCTCAGCAGAGATGTTCGGGAACACAAAATTATTGCAGATTTCAATAAAACTTCGGAGGTAGGCGTGCGGATCCTCGCCATGCCTTCCTCCGAATTGACCTACAGCCTGGATCATCTGCAGCATCACCGGTTTCATTTCAAATCTACTTTCGTCTAAGGCAGGCCTCATGATTCCCGGAGAGAAATCATAGAGGTTTGGCGATGCATAGTCCTTAATGGGCCTATTGCGATCGTTGGCCAACAGAATTGGATTTGCAATGACATTATTGTTGTTTGAGGCTTCATTCCTAGGCTGCTCCACCATCTCTTCTTTATCGGATTGTGGTTGCTGTTGGCGGTTCCTTAGTCTCCTTCGAAATGTTCTCTCAATTTCTGGGTCATAGTTCACCAGAGATTGAGAGTTCTGCAAAGAATTCACAAAAATTACCGTTAACAACTATTTTGCCGAAGTCCCCGGCAACGGCGCCAAAAACTTGATGTGTTATTTCATTAAGTGTGAAAAATGTGGATGATATTTGTTGATGGATAGCGTTGTGCACTCAAGTTTCCTCAGCGGAATCCAAGTGTAAATTCCTCTGAGTTTCCTGGTAAGTCCAGGATCGATCACAGGGACTTGTGAAAATAGTTTGCGTTGATAATTTTTTTATGAAAACTTGGCAGTAACCGGTAAAATAAATAAGGTAGTTGGTGTTGTTGTGTTAATGAAAATAATAATAAATGTGACAGAGTTCGAAAAGAGTTGGTAACGGGAAATACGATGGATATGTAGTGAACGGGTTGAGAAGGGTTTCGGTTAACATTCCCTACGTTGCTTTCATGCCTTGCGATCATGCAACATGCATACAATAGTAAACCACCTCTCGGCGTGAATGCCACAGCTTTTAAGGCTAGAATGCATGCGATAAATCTACAGGGTTTACACATAAACCTCTATTTCTATTCATGAAATGATAACATGACATTCACACAAATATGCGACCACATAATATCACTCCTATTCCTAGGATGCATGTGATGCAAGTTAACAAATAGAGCTTATCTCTAAGTCCCTATTTCTTGTTTATGCAGGCCTAATCTTGCTCTTTCAAGTCAGATTCTAACCTAGCTCTCTCGGGACATTAGGTTCTTTATTTAGATTCTCTCTCGAGCAACTTTAAAGGGATGTTTCGCATAGCATAAAACAAGACAATCGCAAGTAATGAACTTCCTAGATCATGTTAGCTTAGTTCTTCTCAACCTATTCAACTAGTTTAGCTACTCATGCGTATTAAGAGAGTGAGCAGATGTAGAAATAAAACTTCCATTGAATAGATAAAAGATGAAGTACAGAATAACAATGCAAGTATAGTGAAGAGCCTGGAGCAATTTCTTGCCACCAAGTGTTACACTGTTCTACTCGTGCTCTAAAGATATTCTCGTTTTCACGAGGGTCAACCCGCTCTCTGCTCTTACGCCCCAAGGTTCTCTTTTGAGCCGCCTTGGACGATCTCTGGCGTCACCACTCTTCTCTAGCTCTACCGTGAAATGGGAAAGAAAACTATGAACAGAGGTGTGAACTTATAAAGTGATGGAGTAATCGACTGCTTCAACCCCTTCTCTGAAGAATACACTTGGTATTTATAGGGAATCAAAGGTAAAAGGCGGCTTCTCTTTTCTGGTTGTACAGATGGGATAGCTTTAATTCCTGACTGATGCGTCGGATAGTTGTCACCGATAAAGCTGAATGTACTTTGTGACCGTTATCGGCTGTCAAATTAATTTGGATCCGACTGTTGTTAGCTTTCTGTCCCATCGATCTTAATTGTCCTTTCGTCGGGATGCGCCCACCATGTTGCGGTGATTCGTCTTGGGTGGATGTTGCGAGCATGATCAACGTAATGTCTTGCGGTGAAGTTGTGCTCAACTGATGTATTCCTATGATCGCATTCTTTGCATTGCGTTAACGCATATTCTGCACAAAAAATACAAAAATCAATAGTTCCAATGTGCTGATGCATGCGACCGCAATATTATAGAATTTATGCTTAATGGACGCAATTTAACATATTCTATCAATGCAATCCAACATTGTTTAAGAACTTAGCACTATGATAACGGTCATTTCTCCTCATTATCATGGGCGCATTAGGATGGGACTCTAGGGCTGAAAACGAGGGGTTACACTTATGTGGAATTGTTAAGGGTTAACAGTTATGGACTGAACGAATGGTGGCTGTTAGGTGCAGTTCCAAGAGTTGGTTCTGTCTAATGGTTGAGGATGTCTCATCCTAGTGAAGGGGCATTTGATCACCCCACCGGTGACGTTTGTCTTGCCTCGTTGGGGCATCATTGCAAAATAGAAGTCTTTTGACTTAGGGTACTTGGAAACTATTTTGTTAAAATAAAATTGGTGTTAATATGTGGTTTAGCATAGACTTATAAAGTTTGTTCTGTTTTCAGCAACGTTTTAAATGGCTACAGCTACAATTTCTCTACTTAGCATCGAAAAATTAATTGGCGAAAATTATGCTAGTTGGAAACATATGATCACGACGATACTTATCATCGAGGATCTCATGTTCGTCCTTACGGAGGAGCGTCCTCCTATTTCACCTCCTAATGCCGCTCAAAATGTTCGAGAGCATACGAGCGTTGGAGATGGGCAAATGAGAAGGACCGAGCCTATATCTTGGCTTGTCTTAACGACATGTTGGCCAAGAAGCATGAGCCTATGGTTTCAGTGCGTGAGATTATGGAGTCCCTGCTATGTTCGGACAACCGTCTAGACAACTCAAACATGAGGCTCTTAAATGCATCTTCAACTCTAAAATGGAGGAAGGCACCTCTGTTCGTGAACACGTGCTTAATATGATGGTCCACATCAATGTGGTAGAGATGAATGAGTCTAGGCTCGATGGGGGTAGCCAGGTTAGCGTTATCCTGCATTCGTTGTCGATAGCTTCCTGCACTTTGTTAGCAATGCAATTCTTAACAAAGTGGACTATACCATTACAACTCTCCTCAACGAGTTGCAAACATCCCAATCCTTACTGAAAAGTAAGGAGAAAATGGTTAGTGAGGCAAATATTGCCTCATCTTCAAAGAATTTCCATTGAGGTTTGACTTCTAACACTGGAAAGTGGAAGAAGAAGAAGAATGGTAAGGGGAGGGGGAAGGCGCCTGCTAACCCACCGCCTGTCGCCTAGCGGGGAAGGCGACCAGCGCCTAGAGACAAAGAAAAGTGTATCCATTGTAATCAGGATAGGCACTAGAAGAGGAATTTTCCTCACTGGATCAAGGAGAAGAACAAGGCTAAGGCTAAGGCCAAGGCGAAACAAGGTAAATATGATTTACTGGTTCTAGAAACTTGTTTAGTGGAGAATGATGATTCTTTCTGGATTATTGATTCATGCGCCACTAATTATATTTGTTCTTCTTTTCAGAGGATTAGATCCTGGCGGCATCTAGAGGCTGGTGAGATGACGATACGAGTAGGCACCAGGCACGTCGTCTCAGCTGTGGCAATGGGAGGAGTTTAGTTGACTTTATAGAAGAAATTTCTTATTTTACATGATGTATTTGTAGTTCCTGAGTTGAAAAGGAACTTAATTTCCATAAATTGCTTGTTGCAGTGTAAATATACTCTTGAATTTAATGTGAATAAAGTGTTTATTCATAAAAATGGAGTAGAAATCTGTATAACATATCTGGAAAATAACTTGTATGTGCTAAGGTCGTTAGCAACGAGTTCCCTCCATAACATAGAGATGTTTAAAACTGTCATAACTCAAAATAAACGTCAACGGGTTTCTCCAAAAGAAAATGCCCAACTTTGGCACTTTCGATTAGGGCACATCAATCTTAATAGGATTGAGAGGTTGGTGAAAAATAGACTTCTAAGTTAGTTAGAGGAAAATATTCTACCGGTGTGCGAGTCTTGCCTTGAGGGTACGATGACTAAAAGACCTTTTACTGGAAAAGGTTATCGAGCCAAAGAGCCTCTAGAGTTAGTGCATTCTGACCTCTGTGGTTCGATGAATGTGCGAGCTAGGGGAGGCTATGAGTATTTCATCATCTTTACTGATGATTACTCTAGGTATGAGTATGTTTATTTGATGCAACAAAAGTTTGAATCCTTTGAAAAGTTCAGAGAGTTCAAGGCGGAAGTTGAAAATGCATTGGATAGATGGATTAAGACACTTCGATCAAATCGAGGTGGAGAGTTTTTGGATTCGGGGTTCTAGAACTATTTGATAGAACATCGAATCATTTTCCAACTCTCAACGCCAGGTACATCTTAGTAGAATGGTGTAGCGGAGAGGAGAAACAAAACCTTGTTGGACGTCGTTCGGTCGATGATGAGTTACGCTTCCAAGAGTGGTGTATATACTCAACTGTGTTCCTTCCAAGAGTGTTGCGAGAACACCTTTGGAGTTGTGGAATGAGCGCTAAGCTAGTTTACGTCATTTCCGCATATGGGGTTGCCCAGCACATGTGCTTGAGGCTAATCCAAAGAAATTGGAACCATGGTCGAGGTCGTGCCTCTTTGTAGGCTACCCCAAATGTACACGAGGGGGTTACTTTTATGATTCGACGGAAAATAGAGTGTTTGTATCTACAAATGCTACCTTCCTAGAGGAGGATCATATTAGAATCATAGTCCACGTAGTAAGATCGTGTTATGTGAGCTTTCCAATGAAACTACTGAAACTTCAACAAGAGTTGTTGAATAGCTTGCTTCATCAGCGAGTTGTTGATGATAGTTCATCTGGTACATCAGTTCCACCTCAAGAGTTAAGGGAACCTCGACGCAATAGGAGGGTTGCAATCCCACTTGTTCGTTATATGGGTTTCATGAAAATCCTAGCTATGGTAGCCGATGGCGACGTTGAGGATCCATTGTCTTAACAGAAGGCAATGGAGGATGTTGACTGGGATGAATGGGTCAAAGCCATGGATCTTGAGGTGGAGTCGATGTATTTCAACTCAGTGTGGGATCTTGTAAATCAACTTGATGGTGTAAGACCTATAGGTTTTAAATGGATCTACAAGAGGAAATGGGGTGCCGATGGGAAGGTGTAAACCTTCAAAGCTCGACTTATGGCAAAGGGTTATACCCAGGTGGAGGGAGTCAACTATGAGGAGACTTTCTTGCCTGTTGCCATGTTGAAGTCGATTCGCATCCTCCTGTCATTGCCGCTTATTATGATTCTATGATTTGGCAAATGGACGTCAAGATTGCTTTTTTGAATGGTAATCTTGAGAAGATCATTTATATGGTGCAGCCCGAAGGATTCATTACCCAAGGTCAAGAGCAAAAAATTTGCAAACTAAATCGGTCCATCTATTGGCTGAAACAGGTGTCTTGATCTTGGAATATTAGGTCCAACACATAGTAGTACTGTGTTGATTATTCATTAGAGGGATCGGTGGTACTTAAGGAGTTAGATGTAACTACAGGGCAAAATGGTAAATTGGCCTAACTGTACTTACGAGCATCTGTGAAGTGTTATCGTAATGTTGATTGGTTATATTCGATGGACACAGAAATATATCTGTGGTGAGAATAGTGCAGCTGTCAGTCTTTAGTGGAATGCCTGGCAGTTAACGGATGATGGATCTCGTGGCTAAAGAGTTTAGTCAGCTATTTACGTACAGTTGGAGCTTCAAGCCATAAGTCCATAAGGTCCCCTTGGTAGCTCAATGGATTCAAGTTGAGAATAAGTTTTTGGGTCAGTTTGAAGTGTTCAAATTGAAAAGAGGGAGTTTGATTATATATGATATGATTGAACTGGTCAATTTTATATGATATGATTGACATTATGTATGAGATACATTATTTGGAGGAAATTGATATAAATATGATTTATATCTAGTGGAGGAGAAAAGAGTATGGTTCATATGTTGCATTTGATGTGATAAGAGCCCCAAGTATTCTTGGAGTAAGAACCCAAAGCGTGGTCTTTGGTAAATTTGGTAGAGGAAGAAGGAAGACCAAATCATGTAGGCAATAAGCAAGTGGGAGGGAAAAAGGCGCTATCGTATAGCACAATGCTTATTAGGAGAAACTACACGATCGTGTAGGTTTTACAGAACGATTGTTTAGGAAATGGTATACGATCGTTTAGCAAACTCGGCACACACTACGATCATTTAGGGAAGTTATCCAATCGTGTAGGGACTAGTGTGCGATCATTTAGGTGCGAGGTGGACGATCATTTAGGCGGAGAGTGACTATCATATAGGCTCTCGAAATACTTAAATGATCGATTACTTTTCACTAGCACGATCTCTTTTTCTTTTTGGACGGGCAATGAATGATTCAAAAATGAAACAAATTTCATTTTATTCATCAGTTACAATAACCGATGCTATCCTGCTAACCCACGTTCGAACGTGAAAAATTGGCTTAATTATCATATAATTAACCAATTAATTAATAATAAATATAACCTTATTATATTTTTATCCTATAGTTTGATATCACATATCTACTATGGTATTTTCTCCTCTACTTGATATAAATCATATTTATATCTAGTTTCCTCCAAAATAATGTATCTCATACATTTAGCCAAATATATCATATATAATTAACCAGTCCAATTATATCATATATAATCGAACTTCCTCTTGTCAATTTGAACATTTCAAATTAACCCAAACATTGGTTCTCGACTTTATCCAAGCTACCCAGGGGACCTAATGAACCTGTGGCTCGAAGCTCTAATGGTCTGTGCATAGCTGACTAAACTCTTTAGCTACGAGATTCTCCATCCATTAACTGTCAGCCATTCCACTAAGGACCAATAAATAAACTCTTCTTACCACAGATATATTTCTGTGTCCATCGGATATAACCAATCATGAGTGCGATGACCCTTCACAGATGCTCGTAAGTACAACTGGGCCAAATTACCATTTTGCCCCTGTAGTTACATCTCACTCCTTAAGTACCACTGATTTCTCTAATGAACAATAAAACATAGTCCAACTATGTGTGAATACCTCTTGGGCCAAGAGAAGGTGTGTGGTGCCACATCGTTCAAGCCTTGGAATCAGCCCTTAAGGGAGCTATCTATCTACTTACCCCTTCCTCGGGGAAGGAGTGAATTCCATCTTGTGTAGCTGAGTTCCCAGCTCCCAAATTAGACGAATCCCCAAAATGGTAGATTTAAATCGGCGACCTAGCCATTTGCACCCATACAAATCAAAGGACCGCCCTCAATGGCAGGAGTTCCTAACTCACTCAGGATTGAGATCATGTTACCTATGGTCATCCTAGTGAAGTGAAGTTTCTGTCATGAATAGTGTTATATAATGAGACGTTAACAGCTTGTGGTTAGGTCTTATACAAACTTTTTGTATAGAACGCCCCCGCTCGCATGTCCCTAACATGAATGATCAGGATCAGACCATCTGTGACAAGTCATAACGCTTGTGACCATTCCACAAAGCGGGTCGCATCCGTATAGTTACCAGGATAAGGTTTCCCTCCTATATCTATATACTACAGACCATTTTGGTTATCACTCAAGACATGATCCACTTGTATGTCACCACATACATGCTTGAGTCACATATAGATAACCAGGGATTTTATGTTTATTGGTTTATGGTAAAGCAAATAAAACAAGTAACTGAGCAAAAATACAAAATGCAAGATGTGAAGTAAATATCATATATTAAACAACACAAGCGTTCGTACAAACTGTTTACAAACTACAGGACACGAGACTTTAGGGCATCAACCCCAATAATTAAACCATATGTTAATGAATATAATATGATTATATTTATTATTTAATTTGGACAATTATAGGATAATTGTGCCAACTTTTTCTCCATAGCCGTGAGATAGTGGGAGGTTGCATTCAGTTTTCGTACTTGAAGAATAAAATGAAAATTGTTTTCATTTTGCAAAGAGATCAGATATTCACTCACGAGTGGTATATACTGCTTATCGCATAGTAAACCGAGAGCCTACACGATAGCTGAACATTTTTAAACGATCGTATACACCGCGCAGTTTACTAAACGATCATATAAGATTTTCTAAACGATTGTCTAGCCTTTTCCTAAACGATTGTGCGCTCGAGCGTTTACTAAACTATCGCATCCCTTTTACTAAACGATCGTGTACCTCTACCTAAACGATCAAGCATCGTCTATACAATAGACACCAGCTTTTCCCACTTGCTTGGTCGTGGTATACGATTGGATTTTCCTCCTTCCCTCTACCAAATCCAACAGAGCCCACACCTCCTGGATTCTCACACTGAGAATACCGAGGGTTCTAAGTGGTAGTGTCTGACTTGCTGCTGTGTTTGTGAGGAATCCGTTCGTTGATAGACGATCGTGTTTTAGTGGACGATTGCTTGGATAGTCTCAATGAGAGCGAGAGGGGCAATCCTTGGCGAGAACGAGATTTGAGGCGAAGAAGGGTTCTTCAACTGGTATGTGTTTCGTTCTCTGTGTTGTTTAAGTTTTAAAGCATGCCTGTAATTTTTTGCCTTTGAGGCATGATTCACACACCGACAAGGAGTTTTCTTCTAAACTCTTTAGAAGTGCACATTTTACCAACTGCTCAATCCTATTGAGGTTGATATGACCTAATCTTAGATGCTAAAAATGGTCGTTTTCCTTATTTAGTTTGTAAACAGAGTCAGCAACATTTGCTTTCTGATCACGAAGTGTTAACGTCTCATTATATAACACCGTTCATGACAGAGACTTCACTTCACTAGAATGACCATAGATAACATGACCTCAATCCTGAGTGAGTTGGGAACTTCTGCCATTGAGGGCGGTCCTTTGATTTGTATGGGTGCGAGTGGCTAGGTCGCCGATTTAAACCTATGATTTTGGGGATTCGTCTAATTTGAGAGTTGGGAACTAAGCTACACAAGATGGATTTCACTCCTTCTCCGAGGCAGGTGTAAGTTGATAGATAGCTCCCTTAAGGGCTGATTCCAGTGCTTGAACGATATGGCGCCACACACATTCTCTTGGTCCGAGAGGTGTTCACACATAGTTGGACTATGTTGTACTGTTCATTAGAGAAATTAGTGGTACTTAAGGAGTGAGATGTAACTACAGGGGTAAAATGGTAAATTGGCCCAGCTGTACTTACTAGCATCTGTGAAGGGTCATCGTACTCATGATTGGTTATATCCGATGGACACAGAAATATATCTGTGGTAAGAAGAGTTTAGTTGTTTGTCTTTAGTGGATTGCCTGATAGTTAACGGATGGTGGATCTCGTGGCTAAAGAATTTAGTCAGCTATTCATGTACCATTGGAGCTTCGAGCCACAGGTCCTTTTGGTCCCCTGGGTAGCTTGAGTAAAGTCGAGAATCAGTATTTGGGTCAGTTTAAAATATTCAAACTGACAAGAGGAAGTTTGATTATATATGATATAATTGGACTGGTTAATTATATATGATATAATTGGCTAAATGTATGGATACATTTTTTTTGGAGGAAATTAGATATAAATATGATTTATATCAATTAGAGGAGAAATTACTATAGTAGATATGTGATATCAAACTATAGGGTAAGAATATAATATGATTATATTTATTAATTATTTAATTGATTAATTATATGATAATTGGCCTAAAATTTTTCTCGGACGTGCGTTAGCAGGAGCAACCACTTCGGTTATGGTAACCGAAGAATAAAATGAAAATTTGTTTCATTTTGCAAAAGTTCGAAAAATTTGACATCGGTGTGGAAACGTAAATGATCACATAAATCGAGAGCCTATACGATAGTCGCTCAGCGCCTAAACGATCGAACACCTCGCGCCTAAACGATCACACGCTAGTCCTTAAATGATCGCTTAGCTTTCCTAAATGAACGCATAGTGTGCCGTGTTTTTCTAAACGATTGTCCACCTTTTACCAAAAGATCGCTTAGTAAAACCTACACGATCATATAGCTTCTTCTAAACGATAAGCACTTAGCTATACGATAGCTCCTTTTTCTCTTCCACTTGCTTATCGTCTACACGATTAATTCTTTCTCCAACCTCTACCTGTTGGGATTGGTGTCCTAATTCTCACAGAGTCTCGTTGTTTTGTAAAGATGCACATTGTTCAATGAATAAAATAAGTGTTATTTAATTCTGGCATTTACTCATATCCAATAAACAAAGCTTCTTGGTTATCTTATGTGAACTTAAGCATGCATATGTGATATATAAGTGGATCATGCCTTAAGTGATAACCTAAATTGGTCTGTAGTATAAGGATTAAGGTGGGATACCTGATCCTGGTGACACTACAGATACGACCCGCTTTATAGAGGTTTGCAAGTGTTGTAAACTACTACAGATGGTTGATCCGGGCCATTCATGTGGAGACATGGAGTGGGGATGTCCTATACAAAGAGTTTGTATAAGACCTGGACCACGAGATGACTAAACTCTGTATATAATGTCGTTGATACTAGAGACTTGCATCTCACCTAAACAACTATAGGTGATACGACCTCAATCCTGAGTGTTTATTGAAGTCCTGCCTTTGAGGGCGGTCCTTTGATTAATATATGTGAGAGTGGCCAGATTACCAACTCAACATGCCTACCTTTTTGGGGACTTTTCTGATCTGGGAGCTGGGAATTCAATTCACAATATGAAATTCACTCATTTCTCGAAGCAAGGATAAATAGAGAGATTGATCCCTTAAGGGCTGATTCTGGGGCTTGAACATAGTGGCCATAGCTTCTCTTTGGAATAGAAAAAGAACTATGATTTATATGTTTCATGAGATGAAATATTAAAACTATAGGTTATAAATATAGTATGATAAGTTAGTTATCATTTATATTAATATTAATTATTAGATAATTAATATTTTTTTTCTTTTAATAACCAAATGAAGTGGGTGGTTATTGATCATGGTAACCATGAGTTTAAAAGGAAATCGGTTTCCTATTTTGAAAAAAGAAGACTTACATAAGTTTGAAAAGTTTTTGAGTTTTCTCTCCGGCGATAAGAAACTCACGGAAGTCCTCAGTAAATATAGATTTACTAAACGACGGCTGGGTTGAGCCAATCGATCATGCAGGTGCTAGCTAAACGATCGTGTAGTGTTTACTAAACGATCGCTGGCCCAAGGTAAACGATCGTGTAGAGTCTGTCGAGCTAAACGATAGAGCTAAACGATCGCATAGCTTTTGTTAAACGATCACATAGCTTTATCTAAACGATTGGGCATCGACCTATACGATAGGTCTCCGACTTCTCCCACTTGCCCAGTCGTGTACACGATCTGTCTTTCCTCCGTTTGTCTGCCTCACACCAAGTCCGAACAGAGCCCACCCTCTGGATTCTCACACTGAGAATACCAAGGTCGCCTTGTTGGTGGTGTCAGACTCAACTCGACATCGTCGAGGTTTTTCGGAGGCCATTCGTGGTGCTTTGGAAGAGTCCGTTCGTGGTGTTGAGGAGGAGATCGTGACCGAGGAGATCGTTGTGGACGAGTGTGAAATGTTCGTGCTGTGTTCGTGCGGTGTTGCAGTTATGTAGATCGAGCGCTCGTGGTTGCAGTTGTTCGATCTGAGTTGTGCATTGGAGTGTGGAGACGTTTCTGCATATATGCGTAGAGTTCTCTTTGTACATTTGTATTGTTTCATGCTGTAATTTCTTTGTAATTTGCATGACCGTTTATGTTTGAAGTCGACTGTAAATGTTATGTTAATTCATGATTGTAATTTGGAATTTTCTTGCTTCCGCTGCACACGAAAATCTCGATAGTTGATTTCCTTCAATTGGTATCAGAGCCAGGTTGCTTAATATTTCAAATTACAGATCTGAATCGAATGGTTTTTACAGTCGCGGTGGGTTTCTATATTTGTAGTTAACTGTTTTTTGCATTTGTGGATGAATTGATGAACATTTCGGGTTTGATTGCCTTTTTGTTAAAGCTTTCATTATTACAAAGTGTTAATTGTAAGGGCCCCTGCATTTTTGGGCAAAATTAACTTTACAATCGAGTCTGTAATTCGAAAAGTTCAAGTTCATTGAGTCGTTCATGATGAAGCTTCGGCACATGGCGATGCAGTTCTCAACAAAGAAGAAGATTAAGCATGGATCGGATCGTGTAGCCTCAGGTAAACGATCGTTGGGATTTCACTAAGCAATTGTTTAGATTTTTCGTTCTAGACGATCGTGTAGTATTTTCTAATCGATCATTTAGCTAATGCTAAGCGATAGGGTAAATCGTTTACCATATAATGTAGCGTTGGTTGTGCGATCACGTAGGCGCTAGAGGTAGGTGATCGTCGTGGGAGCATGCGATGCTCATCGTTTAGTAGAAGGTGCGCGCTAGACGATCACGTAGTTAGCAAGCTTCATTGCTTAGTTACTACCTATGCGATCGAGCGTATGCGATACGGAGGTGTTGGCTATGCAATCGCTTAAGCGATGGTGCTTCGCGGCATCGTAGTCGCTTAGACGATCGCGGAAAGCGGGCATCATGCGGAGCGCGCTAAGCGATCGTGTACTTCAGGCTTCATCGCTTAGTAAAGGTACACGATAGTGCAGTAATAACTAAACGATCGTTTGGATTTTTCTAGATGATCATATAGTACATGCTAAACGATCATTAACTCTAGAAGCGCTGGTAAGCGATAGAGCAAAGAGTTTGTTTTATCATGTACATGATCGCTCATGACTTGTATTGTAGTCCTAGTCTTGTAGTCGGCCTGAAATTCCTTTGTAGTAAGAAAACTAAACAGAACAAAGTTTTCTTTTCCCATAGGTTTCTATCTATCAATTACGAGGGTAGGTACGACCAGAAGAATTGTGTGAAATAAGTCAATTTATCCAGTTGAGGCATTCTTGATTGAGAAAAAATGATTACCGGGTGCTTAGTACACAATGGATGGTTGAAGAAGCGAAGCTTTGCCGATCGGTCCAAGACTCGGTTTGCCTGTTTGAACCAGAGACTCTTTGTCTTTGTAATAATTAGCTTTCCCTTTTCTGCATGCGCATGCATCATGAAATATAAGAGTTATATTTTGCATGCAGTGAGCATTATCATGCATCATCACTTTATTATAAATGTTATAGTCTAAGGGTGAATGGAAGCATGTTTTTGCTTGTTTCATTGCTGTTTTTATAAGTGTTATATAAAAGAAGTAGCAATGAATGGACAATGCATTGAACATGACAGTTAGGCCGTTTATAATCGTTATGAATGCCTTTCATGTGTTAGCTTTGCGTTGTGATTATTTCTGTTTATAAGTGTTATAAAGGAAATTAGACCTAAAATTGATAATTCAGAGTTGCATGTGGACTTAGGATAAACTCATTTTTTAAAAGGGTTTTAAAATTGGATTGAGATAGACCTAAGTTCAGTGGTTCTAAAGAGTTTAGGAACCTAGATTAATCTTTTTAAATCGGTTTAATAGGATTAAATTGGTTGGAATAAAAGATTTAATTTGTTGTAAACCTATCTATAAGGGACCTTCTGTCTAAGGCAGGTTCTGGTTAGGCTGGGGTTCTTAAGTTGACGGAAACGTAAAACCCCTACCTGGGAACCTACCTGGAAAGGTGAATTAGATAGATTTTTAACAAGCATGTGACGTTTTGGTCAAAGACTCCATTAAAGAGTTTAATGGATGATGATCAAAAGTTGTTCAACTATCCAAGGTAAAAGTTACTCTTGGGAAAACCTAAAAGTCACTTAGTTAAAATCCTTAGCCGTGTTTTTTTAAGTAAACTAAACCCTAGGTTATAAAATACTCAGTGGGAAGATGAGGCGTATCAGATATGTCTATGATTCCACTCATGTTTCTTCCTGTATGTTCACACTGTGAGATTCATGCTTGGCCTCGAGATGCCCCAGGATGCATCCTCCTTCGGATGGTGTTTGCATGAGTCAATATCATGGTGAACGGAGAGAATATTTATAATAAGTGGGTGAAAGGTGTGTGACAACACGTCCTATGGCCTCTGTCATTGGTTCACACTATGAGATCATTCTGTACGCCCTCATGTTGCCTTCGGAGCGGCCTCCTTCGGATGGTTTTGTGTAGGTTGTCAATATTAAGGTGAACTCCAGAAATGGATAGGGTTGCTTTAGGTTTTTCCCCGATCAAATTTTTTCCCTTCAGATTGGCCTTTTGGGACGGACCTCTAGGGCTTAAAATAGCGGGTCACACTTACGGGAGATTGTTAATTAATTTAATGATCTCTTGGCCAAATCAATGATGGCTAGTCGTTATAGGAACGAGAGTTATTCTGGTATTAATGACTGGTTGAGATCTTCTCAATTCAGAGGAGGGATAACTGACCTCCCTTCGGTGGCTTTTGTCCTAAATCTTTGAAGCATCATTGCAAAACTAGATGTCACATGGGGTTCATGTTAGTTTTGCTAAAACCTTATTAGATGTTGTTTTGTTTTACAACGGGTATTTGCTTAAAACCTAACATAGGTCAATGTGTTTTTTGCTTTTCAGCAACTCGTTAGTATTTCCGTTTAAAGCTTTTAACAATGACCGATTATTTACAGTGGAAAGAATCACGTGAAACGAATTTTATGGCAAATGACCTCCATCCCACTACTCTCCAAAAGAGGAGACAAGACAGTAAATATGATTTATTGGTCTTGGAGACATGTCTGGTAGAGAATGATGATTCTGCCTGGATTCGTGATTCAGGTGCTACCAATCATGTCAGTTCCTCTTACCAAGGATTTAGTTCCTGACAAACGTTGCCACAGGGAGAGATCACTCTTCGAGTCGGTAATGGTGAGGTTGTTTCAGTTGTTGCTGTAGGCAGGTTGAAGTTATTTGTTGACAAGAAACGTTATCTGTTACTGGATAATTGAACAAGGAACTTAATCTCGGTTTCTTGTCTCATTGAACAAGGAATAAAGTGTTTATTTTCAAGAATGGAATGGAGATTGGTTCTGGTTCAATGGAAAATAAATTATATGTACTAAGGTCGTTAGTCATAAAAGCCTTGTTTAACACTGAAATGTTCAGTACGGAAACAACAGCTAAAAGACCGAAGATTTCTCCTAAGGAAAACGCCCATCTTTGGCATCTGAGGTTAGGTCACATCAACCTTAATAGGATTGAGAAGTTGGTGAAAAGTGTACTTCTAAAGAGTTTATAAGAAAACTCTTTGCCGATATGTGAATCATGCCTCGAAGGCAAGATGACCAAACGATCTTTTACTGGAAAAGGTTACAGAGCCAGGGAACCCTTGGAGCTTGTACATTCATACCTCTGTGGTCCGATGAATGTTAAAGCTCGAGGTGGGTATGAATATTTCATCTCTTTCATAGATGATTATTCAAGGTTTGGGTATCTCTTCCTAATGCAACGTAAGTCTGAAGCCTTTGACAAGTTCAAGGAGTATAAGGTTGAAGTTGAAAACTTGTTAGGTAAGAAAATAAAAACACTACGATCTGATCGTGGTGGAGAGTATATGGACCTCAAATTCCAAAACTATATGATAGAACATGGGATTGTGTCCCAACTCTCGACCCCTGGTACACCTCAACAGAATGGTGTAGCAGAAAGGAAAAACAGGACCTTGTTGGACATGGTTCAGTCTATGATGAATTATGCTCATCTTCTAGACTCGTTTTGGGGTCATGCAGTGCAAACTGCATGTTATATCCTGAACAACATTCCCTCGAAAAGTGTTTCTGGAACACCTATTGAGTTATGAAGAGGCAATAAAGGTAGTTTACGCAACTTCAGGATTTGGGACTGTTCGGCACATGTGCTAGTGACTAACCCAAAGAAGTTGGAACCGCATTCGAAGGTTTGCCTATTTGTGGGCTACCCCAAGGAAATGAGAGAAGGATACTTTTATGATCCCGGTGAGAACAAAGTGTTTGTTTCCACTAATGCTATCTTCTTGAAAGAAGATCACATGGAGGATCATAAGCCACGAAGTAATCTCATTTTACGTGAGATCTCTAGTGAGACTAAGATTGCTGAGATTCAACAAGAGTTGTTGAACAGGCTGACAGATCAACAAAAGTTGTTGAGGTTGGGACGTCTAGTCAACCAGCTCAAGGGTTGAGACTGCCTCAACGTAGTGGGAGGGTTATGAACCCACCGGATCGTTACATGGGTTTGACTGAAGCCCAAAACATCATTACGAATGATGGGGTCGAGGATCCATTGTCATTTAAGAAGGGAATGGAGGATGTTGACAAAGATGAATGGGTTAAGGCCATGAACCAGGAAATGAAGTCTATGTACTTCAACAACGTCTGGGAGCTTGTTGATCCACCTGATGGGGTAAGACCTATTGGGTGTAAGTGGATCTTTAAGCGAAAGAGAGGTGTAGATAGAAAGGTGTAAACTCATGGCAAAGGGTTATACCCAGGTTGAGGGAGTTGACTATGAGGAAACTTTCTCACTTGTTGTCATGCTAAAGTTTATTAGGATTCTCCTATCCATAGCCATATTTTATGATTATGAAATATGGCAAATGGACGTCAAGACTGCCTTTCTGAATGGTAATCTTGAGGAGACCATCTATATGATTCAACTGGAGGGTTTTGTAGTTCCAGATCAAGAGCAAAGAGTTTGCAAGCTTAATAGGTCCATTTATGGGTTGAAATAAGCATCTCGATCTTCGAACATCAGATTTGACACTGCTGTCAAGTTGTTTGGTTTTGACTAGAACGTTGATGAGCCTTGTGTTTAAAGAAGATCATCAACAGCTCAGTAGCTTTCCTGGTACTGTATGTGGATGATATTCTACTCATTGGGAATGATGTAAGATATGTTACTGACATTAAGAGTTGGCTAGCTGCCTAATTCCAAATGAAAGATTTAGGTGAGACATAGTATGTTCTCGGGATCCAGATCATTCGGAATCGCACAAACGGTTAGCCCTGTCGCAGGCATCAAACATTGATCAAATGTTGATCAGGTACAGGATGCAGGATTCCAAGAGGGGTTTGTTACCTTTCAGGCATGGAATCATTCTATCTAAGGATCAATGTCCTAAGACACCTTCAGAGGTTGAGGAGATGAGATGGATTCCCTATGCTTCTGCTGTAGGAAGCTTGATGTATGCAATGTTGTGTACCAGACTCGGTATTTGCTATGTAGTAGGGATTGTCAATCGGTATCAGTCCAATCCAGAATTTGATCATTGGACCGTGGTCAAGACGATCCTCAAGTATCTTCGAAGAATGAGGAACTACATGCTTGTGTATGGAGATAAGAATCTGATCCTTACAGGATACACGGACTCTGACTTTCAAACTGATCGAGATTCTCGTAAATCGACATCGGGGTTAGTGTTTACTCTGAATGGAGGGGCTGTAGTTTGGTGAAGCATCAAGTAAGGATGTATCGCAGACTCCACTATAGAAGCCGAATACATAGTGGCTTGTGAAGCAGCTAAAGAGGTTGTTTGGCTAAGAAAGTTCCTTACAAATTTGGAAGTTGTTCCAAATATGGATTTTCCTATCACTCTTTATTGTGATAACAACGGGCTGTGACAAATTCGAAGGAGCCTCGGAATCATCATCGGGGTAAGCACATTGAACGAAAATATCACCTGATCAGGGAGATTGTGCGTCACGGTGATGTGATAGTCGAGCAGATCGCATCGGAGCACAACGTTGCTGATCCTTTGACAAAGGCCTTCACGGCTAAAGTGTTCGAGGGTCACTTAGAGAGCCTGGGTCTGCGGGACATGCGACATCTTGTTTAGGGCAAGTGGGAGATGATACTGGGGTATGCCCTATTTATTGTATATTTTACATTTTATATTGTATTGTACATTAGTCTTCCGAGTCATAGGACAAGTGGGAGATTGTTGGAATTGGTGTCCTAATTCTCCCAGAGTCTCGTTGTTTTGTAAAGATACACATTGTTTAATGAATAAAATAAGTGTTATTTAATTCTGGCATTTACTCATATTCAATAAACAAAGCTCCTTGGTTATCTTATGTGAACTTAAGCATATATATTTGTTATACAAGTGGATCACGCCTTAAGTAATAACCTAAATCGGTTTGTAGTATAAGAATTAAGGTGAGATACCTGATCCTGATGACATTACGGATATGACCCGCTTTGTAGAGGTTTGTAAGTGTTGTAAACTACTATAGATGGTTTATCCGGGCCATTCATATGGAGACGTGGAGCGGGGGTGTCCTACATAAAGAGTTTGTATAAGACATGGACCACGAGATGACTAGACTCTGTATATAACACCATTGATACTAGAGACTTGCATCTCACCTAAACGACCATAGGTGACACGACCTCAATCCTGAGTGTTTTGTGAACTCCTGCCTTTGAGGGTGATCCTTTGATTAGTATGGGTGAGAGTGGCCAGATTACCAACTCAACATGCCTACCTTTTTGGGGACTTATCTAATCTGGGAGCTGGGAACTCAATTCACAATATGGAATTCACTCATTTCCCAAAGCAGGGATAAGTAGAGAGATTTCTCCCTTAAGTGCTGATTTTGGGGCTTGAACATAGTGGTCACAGCTTTTCTTTGGAAGAGAAGACTCAATCATAGTAGGACTATGATTTATGTTCATTAGAGGGATTAGTGGTACTTAAGAAGACAGATGTAACTACAGGGACATAACGGTTGTTGGTCCAGCTGTATTTACAAGCGATCTGTGAAGGGTTGTCGCACTGCTACATTCATTTGTTCGTGATTGTTCATGCTATTGCAGCCAACTTATTTGCTGGGCGATCGAGTTCGCGTAGAGGTCTTCTACTGCATCTGAGTTCCAAACTTGAAGAGGATCTTCAATTGGTATGAGAACTTTCTCCCTTTGTATTTTAGTGTTCAAAGCATATCGTTAATTACTGTATGTTAGAATGTATATGTTATATTTCGATCACGGTGAAATCAGAAAGATTCGAATGCGCTCATGGATGCTCTTCGTCATTGTAGCAGCTTGTAAAGGTGCCAAGGAAGCTATGTGGCTCAGGAAATTCCTGGCTGATCTCGTAGTGGTTCCATACATGTAAAAGCCCATCACCCTTTATTGTTATAATAGTGGTACTATGGCTAATTCTCGATAGCTTAGGAGTCACACATGCGGGAAGCACATAGAGCGGAAGTATCATCTCATTCGAGAGATTGTGCATTGAGGAGACGTGATCGTCACGAAGATAGCTTCGATACACACCATTGTTGATCGATTTACAAAGGTCGTCATGACTAAGGTGTTTGAGGGTCACCTGCAGAGTATAGGTCTACAGGAAATGCCACATCTAGTTTAAGGCAAGTGGGAGATTTTGTACTGGGCGTGTTTTATGCCTTAGTTTCTTATTTTATGTACTTTTGTATTAGGACTTTTATGATATACACCCCACTAGGTTTAGGACAATTGGGAGATTGCTGGGGTTGATGCCCTAAATTTCATGGGTCATGTAGTTTGTAATTATATTGTACAAATAATTTATTTATTTAATAAAATTTGAAGCGTTTTATTTGACATTTAGTAGCATTAATAAAAAAAAAAAATAAACAAACATCAAAGGTTATCTTCTGTAGCTTAAACATGTATGTGGAGACATACAGGTGGATCATGTTTAAGTGATAACCTGATGTGTTTGTAGTAGATGGATAAGGTTGGGTACCTTATCCTGGTGACTACGAATAAAACTCGCTTTATAAATGTTACAACTGTTTTAGAGTTCTACAAATGATTTGATCTGGGTCATTCATGTAGAGATATATGAGCGGAGATATTCTATATAAAAGAGTTTGTATAAGACCGAACCATGAAATGAATAGTCTCATTATATAACACCGATAATAGTAGAGACTTACATTTCACCAAGATGACTATAGGTGACATGACCTGAATCTTGAGTGAGTTGTGAACTCCTACCTATGAAGGCAGTCCTTTGATTTGTGTGGGTGAGAGTGGCTAGTTCGCCAACTCAATATGTCTACCATTTTAGTTATCTGTCTAATTGGGGAGCTGGGAACACAACTACACAAGATAGAATTCACTCCTTCCTTAATGTCGAGGTAAGTAGATAAATTGCTCCTTTAAAGGCTGATCTCGAGGCTTGAACAATGTAGTACCACATTCTCTCTTGGCCTTGGAGGAGTTTGGTCATAGTTGGACTATGATTTATTGTTCATTAGAGGGATCAGTGGTACTTCAGGAGTTCGATGTAACTACAGGGGCAAAATGGTAATTTTGGCTAAACTGTACGTACGAGTAATTTGTAAATGGTCATTGTACCATTGATTGGTTATATCCAATAGACACAAAAAATATATCTGTAGCGTGAAGAGTGCAGTTGTCTGTTTTTAGTGGAATGACCAATAGTTAATGGAAGTTGGGTAATTTAATTAAAAAAGTTTCAATCTACAGGTTCATAAGGTCCCCTCAGTAGCTCAACTAAGATAATTGAGAATCACATTAATTTTGGATTAATTTGAATTGTTCAAATTAATTGAGAGAATTAATTACATATGATATAATTAATTTAAATTAATTATATGTGATATATTAGATACATTATAATATAAAATTTATCTTGAGAGGAAATAAATATTTAAATATAATTCAAGTATTAATTATATGGATTAGATTCATATAATTAAATTTAATATAAATTTGATGTATATTAAATACCTTAAATTATTGAGAGAATTTTAAACTATAGATTATATTATATTTGATATAACATAAACTATAGGTTATATGTCATATTACATATAACATATTGTGTAATATGTATATTATATAGTAAGGTTGTTACTATATAACTATATATTAAATAAATTAAAATTAGTGGATATATTATTGACAATATATGTGTAGGAGAGTCCAACTTCTAACTTAGATGTCGATGGTAACAAATTCGAGCTATGAATGATTATGCATTCATCATATAAATATATCCACGACAAGAATAAAGTCCGACAAAAAAAATTATATAATAAAGTGTGAGATGAAAAAAGATCAAAAGTATGTGTTCTCACAAAATAATAAGAAAACAATTATATAATGCAATGATTAAAAATAGGCAAGACCCATAAACATAAGCATAATTGTGTATATGTTGGAGGCAGAGAAATTTGCCTTCAACGTCCCATCTACATATACTATATTTTTATTCTCATCTACCTAATTGTAGCCACTTCTTTAGTCTTTGTCCAACATACCTTTCTTATCTAGATCATGTAACCTATTACTTATTATACCCAACTATATTGCATAAATCACCGTTAAATTATAGTGATGACTTTTCTTTTCATATAGAGAGAAAGAGATGATACTTTTATAAAGTGGTTCAAAATTTCATTCTTTTCTTTCGACCAATCCTTTTATTAGTTCAAGAGTCAACCTCAATCAATCATTGATTTGTAGATCAAGGATCCAACTTATTTCGATCTTTTTCAATAGACTTAAGGTCAAACTACTGCAATCCTTTCAACGAATTTAGGACCAAACCATTACAAATCATTTTTCGGGTTCAAGATTAAACTATTATACACAATCTCAAGGCATATAGGCACATTTTATTACAAAATTTCTATTAAAAAACTCTTAAAAGAATAGATAGACAAAAATTTAAGCACTCAAGATAATCTACATCTCGAAAATAAATCTCTTTAAAAACAAATTTAAGAAGGTGAAGCTTCGAGGGAGTAATCAATAATGGATAATTGGAGAGAAAATGTAAGTAAGATTGGGAGAGAAGTGATACGTTAAAAGAGAAAAATGAGATTTAAATAGAGGTTTGAAGTTCAATTCAATAATAATAATAACTACGGCAACAACAATAATAATATGTGACCCTTGGTCACAATAATTTTTTCTTTAAATTGAAAACCATTTTAAAAGTTCTTTCTTTTTGTTTTTTTTTTTTAAATTTAAAAGATATATTTAAATAGCACAATTCAATTTCTCCGATCAACTTGATTCTTTCTATATACGTGTATATAGCAAGTATTATCACATTTCATTATTTGATTGATTCATGTATGTCATTCATCATTGCTCTAAACTTATTTGTTTATAACTCATTCGTTTGAAGTCTGATGTGAGTAATTCAAAATATGTCAGAATCGTCTTTTTGAGATCTACATTATAGACATAAAATCGTCTTTTCAAAATCTATGCTATTGACACTTTAAAACACTAAAAAAATCGATAAATAAAATCAAAATATA